>NW_015174292.1:326683-356214 GCF_001447785.1 Gekko japonicus
CAGAACGCTAAAGGATACTCCATTTGAAGTAAGACAACGCAGAAAGAAATACAAAGAACTTGTGCTTTTCCTCCAAACAAACTCAATTGGATATAAATGGCTGTTTCCAGAAGGAGTAATATTTAAGATCAAGGAGAAGAAGGTCAAGATTGACTCTGTTCTTAAAGCTCAAGAGTTTCTAAAGGAGCAGCTGGGAAGGCCAGAGGACGAGAAAAAAGAAGAGGACGATAAGTCCAGTGGAGAGCTGGAAACTGGTTCGTCTGGTGAGGACTCTTTGTCTGAGCAGGGGGCATCAGCCCCGAAAAGTTCCTACAAACTGCGGAAGAGAGAGAAGAAGAAGTAAAGGCTGAAGGACTCTGAATTGTGCCTTTGAGAACTTTGGTTCTAGGGGATGATGGGGGGCACTGTTATTGGGCAATTAAATGTAACTGGGGATGGTTAAAAGGGTTAAAAGATTGATACAGTTCATAAGAAGTACAAAGATGAAAAGTCTGAATGAAGTATAAAAAGCTAGTTGGAGATCTCCTCTCATGGGTTTTTAGTTAGTAGTGGGTTCTTTACTTTCTCCTTTATATGTAGCTTTCCCTTTCCCTTTTTTCTGTTCTAGTTTTTGTAGTGTTTAAAAAAATCAATAAAAAATCCCCTCCAGGGGCTTAAACAACAACTTAGTGCCCCCAATTAATACATCCCGGGAAAGAGCAGGTTCTGTCCTTGCAACCACACATCATAAACGCCAGACAAGACATGAGTTAAGCTAAGTTTTATTGACACCAATACTCCATGCTGTTTATAAGGTGGCCATCCTCCAGGTGGGGCCTTGCAACTGGAATTATAATGGATGACCAAACTACAGAGATCAATTCCCCTGGAGAAAATGGCTGCTTTGGAGGATGGATTGTATAGCATTATATCCTGCTGAGTTCCCTCTTCACTCCAAACTCCACACTCTGCAGGCTCCACCCCACAGATCTTCAGATCCCAGTCCAGAGGTGGCAATCCCAGATGTTCAGCATGTGGGTTAAGATGATGAAGCTCCAGAGGCCCTTGGACTGATCACCCACAGTGTCTGCTGTTGTTCCTTCCCCAAAGCCACAAGTGCCTCAGGGTGTTTGCCAATCCAGTTCAGTTGAAATTAACCAGAACTATCAAATTAAACAAGGTTTATTTAACCCAATAAGCTCCTCTACCCAAATGGTGAAAAACAGTAAAAGAAAAAAGAAAAAAGGAACTTCTCTGGGCCAATTTGAGGAGTACCCCAAAATTCCTTCTTGCCCCAAGGTGACCAGCTAATCCTACACAGCTTTATAAAGAGAGGGGGTGGGTGAGTTTATTTAAACCAGCAAATGATTGGCTCTGACATGAAGCCTTCCCTGACTTTCCCCAGTTAAGGTTTATTGGATCTTTACCTGCCCAACAAAGGGCTGGCCAATTGCTGCCACCCTCATTCAGAATGTGCCAGCAATTAACTGATCTTGACGAATATCAGGGTCCTACTCCCTGCTATGTCTGCATCATATAAGATTCAATCACTTAGGCAGATATGCAGCCAAATTTTTTCTATAGAAACAAATGGAGACTGAATTTATTTGAGGGCAGGTATCCTTTTGTTAGCCAAATTGCCTTGAATACTTAATTGATCTAGGGGAAGTTTGATTATTAATTGGCAATAGGCAAATTAGGGTTCACACCAATTTATACAGAAGTCCCACCTTTACTGTAAGTACCAGAACAGACACAGAGACTGTATTCAGTATAATATAATGTCTTTTTACTGGAAGATATATAATATTCAAACAATACACAAACACATACACATTTATACTTATACTAAGAAATAAAGATAGATAATTATCACGTTTGCACGTGCAGGATATTCATTGGTTGGGTGATATTTACCAGTCCTCATTGAGTGAGACGTTCCAATGGAAGAATAGAGGGATTTAGAAATAGAAGATGGGGAACACGTGCTCTGAACTGGCAGAACCACGTGGACTCTAGCTGCAGACTAGAGTTTAAATATGGGGGTAGGGTATATGGATAGCAAGCTGGACATAAGAGCAGGGGTCATTTGGGGGGGGACGCGGGGGGACGCCATCCCCCTGGGTGAGGTGCGGGAGGGCGGGGCCTGGAGCTCCCTGCTGGTGCCCACTGGAGGTCGCCGCCGGCTGTGGGGAGGACACACTTCCGGTGATGTCAGGGGGTGTGGCATATGCTAATGAGTTATGCTAATGAGTCTCCCTAGCTCTTTTTCTATGAAATGACCCCTGAATAAGAGGGTCAAAGCTTTGATAGGGGTCATGGCGAGGGAGAGAGAGAGACCATGTGGTCAGTCAGCATCTTTTATAATATGGGGGGGCAGGTTGAACTGGCCACATCCCCCTGTGACACCTTCTGTTAGTCCGTCCCATAAAACATACCATTGGCTGGCAGGAAGAGGGGAGGGGGACTAAGGAGTGGTCAATATTGAGATCTAGAAACTTAGGCTGGGGACTGGCACCTGGATGAAGAGTGATTGAATCATCAGGGCTGGTGGTTGAGCAATTAGTTGCTAAGCAATTAGTTGCTAAGCAACTGGCACCTGGATGAAGAGTGATTGAATCATCAGGGCTGGTGGTTGAGCAATTAGTTGCTAAGCAATTAGTTGCTAAGCAATTATTATTGGAGTCTCAGAGCTGCATGCAGTTTTGCAGGTTTGGAGGGGGGTGTTGCCTACATTGTGCTGGAAGAAACTCCTAATGGCGTCTGGAGTTCTCCGTCCTCATGTTTTTCCATGGCATGGCACCTGAGGCTTTGTGCAGGCTTATGGAAGTGCTTCATCTCACAGCAGGCGAGATGGCTGGCGACTCTGGACCATCACTGGAGCAGCAACGCTAAAGGAAAGTATCTCTCTTTCAAGTGTGCAGTCTCAACAGGTATTCCCAGGGCTCCATGTTATACAGTCCCTTTACACAGTCCATACAGTTCATAAAAACACATTGATAGGCTTGTATAGCAACACGTTTTAGGGTCTAAGATGGAATAAGACCAACTTTTGAATGTTGACTGGTGTCAGGAGGGGGACAAACTACAACCCCTCCTGCCTCTTTCCCCCTCGGCCGAGGGACACAGACACCAAACCGCCGGCCCGGAAACCAGAGCAGGGGCTCAACCCATGGCTCCCAGGTCCCTGACAGAGGGGCGAGCTCAGGGTCATCACCAGGGAGAGGAATGCCAGGGGTTCCTACGTTCCGGAGGATGCCCGAAGAGAGAAGCCTTAAGGGGTTCCCCAGCAGCCCAGGCCTCTTACAGGCCATGCCAGCTCAAGGAACATCAATGGCCAAGGGAGGGATGGGGACCCGGGAAGCATCCCCAGCGACGTTGGCCCAATAGAGAAGAGGCTGGGTGGGTGAGAACCAACAGAATGGAAGAATGAACCAATCCCATGACCCGACTACTCTGAAGTTGGGAGGATGGGGAGGAGTCAGGAGGAGGGAGAGTTAAAAGGGGAGAGGAAACGCTGACTGAGGAGGATGACACTTGGTGCTTATGAAGACTGAGGGGCGGTGAGGACAGGGAAGGTGGGCATCCACAATGGCTGAAAGAGAAATAGGGTGGAGGAACTGCCCAACCTAACCCAACCGCAGACTCAGAAATAAGCGCCAAGTAGGGGGAGGTCAGTGAGTTAACTGGCCTAACCCAGGTGTCTGAGGTGCAGCTATGGGTGGATCTCCTGACCTCTCGTATCCTGGAAACATCCCATCCTCTCTGCAGCCCACAGCCCTCTGGCAACTCTCACAACTGGTTTGTTTTGAATACCCCATTAGATTCTGTTCATCTCTTGTCAGAAACAAACCTATGATTCTTTATTTTACACCAGCTTTTCTTTGTTCATACCAAACCTCTCTTACTAAAACCAACATTTTTCGCATAATGACAGTAATAGAAATGTGGCCAAACGAAGTCAGTGATGACATGTGAAATTTTTTAAAAAAGAAAGAAAATGGGCACATCAGCTTTTCTCTAGGAATGTGAAGCTCCAAATGTAACTCAACAAGAATAGTGTGCCACAGATATCAAAAGTTTAGACACTGCTTCTTAGAACCATCTTACCATCCCAGAGTCACAGATGAAAAGCAATGTAATTGAAGCCTGATAATCATTTGCACTGTATGGCCCTGGTCACACGGGAGGTTTAGGGCCGGAAGAGGGACGGATCGGGGGCGCAGCAAATGGGCATGATCAAATCGCAACATCTGGGAAGCAGCGCGCACCCGTCCCCGATCCGGCCCTTCAGGCCGAAAATGCGCATCAAAAAAGAACTTGCTAAAGAGCAGGACTTACCTAAAACGCCGCAGCAAGCGTGCTCGTTGGATCGCCAGCGCGACCATCTGCAGGAGCAATCAAGGCTCCCAGCCGAACTGCGCATGTGCACACATGTGCAGCCGGTGGCCTCGCGCTCCCTTCCGTGGCTTTCTCCCCAGCATCTGATCGTGCTGGGGAGCAACTGCGTGGCGGCTCACGGGATCTGTGTGATCCCGCCGCCGCGTGTCTCTTTTGGTGCGGCTTTCAAAAGCCGCACTTTGCCCGCATCAATTCCCCCCGTGTGGCAGCCGTCAATGATTGCCAGATCAAAATGTCATGCAAATAAACACAATAGTTTGCTTGTTTGAAGTATTCTTAGTTTAGATATTTTTAGTTTATTTGGCCAAAGGGAGCATTTTTAAATGTTCTCTATAACTTTTAATGCATTGGATGCCCTCAAAATGAGAAATATGAAAACCTTTCTGTTACTTCAGGGTGGAGGTGGAATTAGGGTGGAGTTAGGGAGTTTCTCAAGGATTAGGTTGTTAATCCCACTATCAAATAGAAGCGTGGAGTCAACTCAAACTGGTCCCATTTTGTAATTTGTACTCTCAATTTACACTCTGTTATCTTGACTTGAACATCCAGGTGGATGCCCTTGTAACTCAGGTTTTCAGTTTCACACCCATGGAGTGAAAGATAGGGAAGCAATGAGAAAGTGAAGAATAAGGGAAGTTAAATCCAAATGATGACAGCAAAGGAAAACAAAACATCACCTATAAATTGGGAATATATGTTGAGATGTGGGAGATTTCTCTTAAGAAGTCACAGAATTACTGAGTTAGGCCCACACTACGCATGATTTTAGAGATCTGTGAGTTTAAAAAAGAGACTGGAAAGTATAAATGGTATCCTTAGGTGGACCAGGTCTGACTTGGGGCCATGGCTTCTGGGAGAAGATATCTTAATTTTCCCTATAATTTTTCATTTAGCATGCCTGGACATGGGGGGGGGGGGCTACATCACTCTAAGTGTGTGTAGGTGTTATCTCCTTGAATGGGATTACTCTCTTTGTCTTAACCTGGGAGCTGCCTTCTGACCCCTCCTATCTCACTGTGTCCTCTCACTCTCTTTCTCTCTTGATATGGCCTTTCATGGAGAAACACATCTCTTCAGGTCTCTCCTGTAGATACACTGCCCTCATACTCCCATACACATGATGACAGACAAGCTGGCCATTTGTGATGGAGAAAGGACTCTTTAGATTGGGCTTCCCTCTCTTCTTTTGATGGCAACCTTAATGCATACTGGATCTACTTTAATAAGTGTAAGCTTACCTTTTTTGCTGTATAATTCTTGGAAGGTTTATTTACTGCACTCGGTATCATGCTTCTACGATTGGCCAAAACTCTGCTATATTAACCAAATATCAAAATAGAAATGCCCCCCTGGGCTACCCTAAATTCCCACGGGGGGGGGGGGGGGGGGGAAATGCATGTATTATATTGTGTCTCATTTCTCTCCGCCAGGACTACAACTGTTTGGTGGTTGACAATTCCAATCAGGGAAATGACGCAGGAGAAAATAGTTTCCCCCAGCACTGCATCCAAGATCAAATGACACATTTGCTGTTAACAGTCACTGATCTCCAGTATCACACATCGTTTGGACCTCAGATGAAATCAGTTTTTTGCTATTGAAGTATCTAATGCTGGCAAAAATGAAATCGATATAACATCTAGTCCGCTTTCAATGATAGGAGTGGCTATTTTTGTTGTTCATCAGTTAGTCCTTGTTCACAAACAAAAGGGACAGGGGCATGTTCTATCAAATCAGACATTTTCCCTAAAGCACTCCCAATCACAGAGCAAAGTAATAGGAATAAGGTTAATAGTGATGGAATATAGGGAGGTAAGGCGGCGGTGGGGGGATTAGTTTCATCTTACTCAAATGCTACTTTTGATGTAATATGAGTCCACCTGCCAGGGCTGCCACTTGAAAAACAAAGGTGGTCACTCTATCTAGTGTTATTTGACCCTGAGCATTGTTGCAAAGCAGAAGTGTCCACCTACACATAAGAAATATATTCTAGAGCAGAAGTTTAGATTGCAAATAAATGCAGAGCAGTGATACTCATTGGCTCTTTTGACATGGCCCCTGTGGCTCTTCTGAGCGCTGTTCTCCAGTGTGTCACCTGTCCCATATTCCAGGAAAGTGCCTGTGGGGATTCTAATTGTCACATGGTTCCCACCTTGAAACAGCTGCTGGCAGATGAACAGGTAAGCTGCAAGATTCCTCAGGTAGGGTTGACAACGTCCAGGTGGGGCTCGAAGATCTCCAAGAATTATAACTGTTCTCCAGACTACACAGAGCAGGTCCCCTGAGAAAATGGCTGCTTTAGAGAGTGGATTGTATGGCATTATGCCCTACTAAAGTCCCTCCCCTTCCTAAACCCTGCCCTTCCCAAATCTCCAGGATTTTCCCAACCTGGAGTTAGCAACCTTAGTGTTAAATAGTGGGTTTAACACAGCAGAGGCGAAGGCAGAGTGATTTCAACAAGCAGCAGTTTATTGCATCTCAACAGGAATGCTTTACGTGGGGCAATTGCCCTAACTATATACACTTAAGCCACTCCCAGCCCCCATGCAACTGGTGAGTTCAAATGTCCTCCAGGCTCCAGATTGGCTGGCTGCCCTCAGGGGCCAATCTGCAGGCAGGTTCCAGGATCCTGCCTGCCTTTGTTCTGGGGCTTCAAGCTCCAACTAGGTGGCCTGCCCAGCCAAGCTGAGACAAGCCTAGACATGCCTCCCCACTCTCCATCTAGGTGGCCTGCCAGACAAGTCCAGGCATACCTCCTTATGTTGGCTACTAGCACCAGCAGCAGTTAAGCCTGAGTGGAAGATTGCACATGTCCAGACATAACATTTATGCCCAGAAGGGAAGTAAACGTGGCTGTTTTGCTTGATGGTAATGCTGAATTTAGCTCTGCAAACCATGGAGTGAGTACCACTGATGTAGAGATCAGAGGCACCACAAAAACTGATTGCTGAGCAAACAGATAAAGAGAATGAGAACAACAATTGTTTTATGTGCATTTAAGGTAGTGTTGCCAACTCTGTGTTGGGAAATTCCTGAAGATTTAGGGGCAGTGTCTGGGGAGAGCAGAGTTTGGGAAGACAAGCAAGCCCAGTGGAGATATGATGTGATGTCTTAGAGTTTGCCCCCATGGGAGCAGATCTCCATGGTCTGGTCTTCTGAGGAATTCTGGGCTCCACTTTGAGTAGCCTTACTCTAAGGTCAAAATAGATGTGATTGAGCTGACAGATCCCCTTCAGTCCAGCAAAAGTAAATTGCACACACATTGCAGCCATTCAAAAAGAGAAAAGAAGATTTAACCCTTTAACTCCCACTTGGTTTTGCTAATTGAATCCAGGCTGCATTATTATTTTCATTTTACAGGATACATCTATTTTTCCCTTTAGTGTCAGTCAGTAAAACTGAGAGGGGCTTGGAGGGTTAAATCACTTTCCCCCTTCCTGCATAACCCCAAACCTAATAATAGCTGTACATGTACACAGTCTACTTTTCATAAGTTGATGAAGTTCCATGGTTTCTGTCAAATCTGCATTTGCCCTTATAAGAGAGCACCACTGACTGTTTTTCTTCTTTGATCCACAAGTAGGGATGGGCACAAACCGGGAACATGCAGTTCTGTTAGTGGTTTGTTGTGTCCCTGGTTCAGAACCACAAACCATTATGAACTTTTTGACATTAAATGGAATAGTTCAGTTTGTGAGATTCATGATGGGATAAAACAGTCCCCCAGCATGCTACAGATACCCAACTTGTTGGAGATCGTCAGCAGACTCTCCTCTACCTGCCTTCCAAGTTTGGTGTGGATTGGACTTAGGGAGTCCAGGTTACAGCCCCCCAAAGAAGGTGCCCCCAGGAAACTGCTCTCTGGGGAAATGACAGGCACAGGTTCAGGAACGTATAAAACGTACCCTGTGGAAGCTAGAGGCATCAAATGCTCAGGGGACCTCCCCCAATCCTCCTCTATATACTCTCCAAGTTATGTGCATACTGGACTTAGGTGGTCCGAATTAACGGCTCTCCAAAAGGTGCCCCCAGGAAAAATGTCAGGCACAGATTCAAAAAAGTATAGAATGGACCTCCTGAAGGCTACACACAACAAATGCACAGGGAACCTCACCCTGCTGCCCGCTCCTCTACAATCTCTCCAAGCTTGGGGCAGATTACATTTCTGGGGTCCCAGTTACGAAACCTCAAAAAAGGTCTTCCCAGTGCTCTCTCTGGAAAAGACAGGTGCAGTTACAAGAGTCTATGGAGGGGCTCAGTAACAGCCAGTGACCCAGGCCCATAGCCAGGGTTTTGTAATTCAGGGGGCCTTTAAATAAGTCAGGGGGCACTGATGTCACAAAATTAAAAAAAACCTCACTTTTGCGGCATTCGCACTCTGCTTGCCTACATGGGGAAGCGAGCCATGCTTGGGGAAGGGGTGGTGGTGGGGAGACCTCCAGGTGGCTCAGAGAGTTGGGAGTCCTCTGGGTGGCCCAGAGAGCCAGGGGGCCTGGGGGCTGGATGTAAGTCAGGGGGCCAGGCATTGAAATACCCCACTGTAGCTACAGGCCTGCAGTGACACTAGACTCACAGGGAAAGTTTACCTGGGCAGACCCCCACAGCCAGACACTGGAAGCAAGTCAAGCATCCCCCCTGTGCTTGCAGCCCCCCCATCTCCAAAGGCAGGTTCTGAATGATAGAAAGACTGAAATTCCCCAGAATTCCAACAGGGGCTGCCCAAAGTTACCCCACAACAGCTTGGCAGGCATCCTAGCCAAAACCACACAAGCAAGGGAAGCAGAGACACGGCTTTTGAAGTAAGCAGAGGAGTGGCAATTAAAGCAATCTCTCAGGATTGCTCCCAGTACTACAAAATATGGTTTATTCAGTACAGAGTGTTAAAAGCAACTCCTCTGCTTACTTCAAATTCCTGAACACCTCTGTGTGCCATGACGGAGAAAGTGGGTGCAAAGGGTGCTCATTGTGGGGGGAAGAAGTCCTCCACCCCCTGCATACCACAGGCCCCCATCCCCAGACACCAAACCCATCCAGCCCAGCCACTGGAGCCCAGCCCTAGCAGGGCATCACCAGGGGTCTCAGAGCCTCCGTCCCCTGATCTGGTCCTGGGGGTGTCCACAGAGGCAAAAGAGTTCTAATCAAATCAAACCTTGGCATACAGAATAAACTGGGACAGATTACAGGATTGTCTGAATAAGGGGAATAAAAAAGAAAGACTTCTATAGTTAAAATTTAAATATAACATTGACTCATCACTGTGTCTTGTCCTGATGGATCTTTATGGCAGACTGAAGAAATGAAACTGCCTTCTCAGTTATGCCTGGAAAAACATCATTCAAAATATATTGGACCTTAATATGTTCAGACAGTTCCGTTTTCTTTTCAAGAATAGGGTCTAGATACTTAAAACGAATGTTTGCATAAAAAGGGCAATAAAGAGGATATGTGAGATTGTTTCAGTACATTTTAAAGTATGCAGGCAAAGTCTAGCAGAGTAGGCTACCTTTTGAAACCTACCATATAAAACTGCTGATGACATGACATTAAATCTGACCACAGAGAAGGCTCTATGCTGTTGGGGGTTTTGCAGAGAGTAAAGGTAAGGGGCCATATAACCTACACTGAATGTAATTCCTAACCTCAAGGGAGGGGAAGTTTTATTAGCAGCACTGTAAAGATTTTGTAGTTCAATATCCAAAACTCTATGTTTGATCATTTGAAATTGAAATTACAAGAGCATAAATACTAGATCTAAGGATAAGCCACTTGTGCTGATCTTTTTCTCAAGCTAGCCAATTGGAAGGTCTAGATTCCAAAAGCATTTGGAAAATAAGACTGTTTCAACTAGGGCCTGTCCAGTTTCCAGGTACAGGGCTGCATATGGCATGCAATGCAGCATTCCCAGAATTTTGTGAAGAAATTTGGCTTAGATACATTCCAAGGAATAATCACTACCAATCCATAATGGGATACCATATAAAAATTGTGCATCTACTTTGTCATTAAACACTTTCAGAGCATGGACAAATTGATTACCTTTATTATATTTTAAAAAGACATAATAGCCTGGGCACTAGACTTAGTTGTGTTAGTTGCAGACCTTCGATGAACAATCCAAGCTGCATTATATTGAAAATGGATACCTAGGTACTTAAAATGTTTAACCTGCTCTACTCTGTTCCCATCGAATGCCCATTTAAATAGGGCAAAAATGCTGTTAGCACTGTCCAGAGACACCAGCAGTTGCTAATGCTCTTTGGATAGGAGAACTCTGTCAGCAATGATTCAGAGGATGGGGGGCAGCCCAAAGTTTGGAAACATTTCCACACTCTTCCCAGTGACTCCCCTGTGGCAGAATGCCAGCACTTATCCTCCTCTGTCCAACCCCCAAGACTTATCCTCCTCCCTCCTTTGCAGGCACCTGCAAAGGGTGCACCCAATTATGTTGCCACTGGAGGAAAGAGTGGTGGCCAGTGGGAGAAAGAAGAGGCCCCCTCCTTCTCAGCAGGGAGAAGCAGAGGGGGAGCAGGATGCCCCTCCAAGAAACGCTCCCTGCACTTGGGTTGCCGTGGGTGGGACATCAAGGCAGGCCACCCTCCAATAGGTCAAAAAGGGGCTACATGGAAAGCCCACTGTGGAGGGCCAAGCCTTCTCCTCCTTGAAGGATGTAGTCTTTTGTTGGCTGCAGTGGTGATGGTCAAAGCTCAGCTTTCCAGAGCACAAGACAGAACCATGCACTCCACAGCAGACCTCTGGAGCAGCCAGTAGGACTGTTGTGGCATGGCCCAGGCTCCAGGAGGGGACAGTCCTGCCACTAGGCTACAAAGTGGTTCTGCTTCATGTGCAGGGGATGGATTGCTGTTGTGTGATACAGAGTACCCTGAGGGAGTGGGTGGGCAGTGGCAACATCATCTTTGGCTACATGGTCACCAACACGCTGGCAGAGGTTAAGCATGTGTGCCTCAAGGGCATTATCTGTCTGGCACACATGCTTCAGCTGGTGGTGAAGGATGCTCTGGGGCTGGGGAACACTGTCAAGGCCACCTAGGATGGGGTTTCTCAGAGATGTGGTGCCTGGCTGCCTACGTCTCATGCAGCATCAAGTCTGCCCGTCTGCTGCTCGAGAAACAAGGGGAGGGGGTGAGGAATTCCACCCACACCATGATGACACATCTGGTGGAGTGGAAGAGCACAGCCCAGGATATCTTCTCCTCCATGACCATCCTGCATAGGGAAGAGGAGCTCAGCATCAGCTCCAATGACTGGCTGACCCTCTCCCAAATGGTGCATGTCCTCAGCCCTTCCAGGACACCACTGACAATAGGCTGTGTGCCCACATGGCCAGCTGAGGACAAGTCATCCCCCTGATTCAAGCGCTGGACCAGGTGCTGGCCTTTGCACTGGAACTGGCTGTTCTCCTATGGGTCAGGGCTTTGACAGAGAGCTTGCAGGTGGGCATCACCACCGGGTTGCATCCTCTCTGCAATAAAAGGGAGTGCAAGCTGGACTGTATCTGTGACCCCCAAATAAAAGGCAGCATTGATCTCCTGAATGAATAGCTCTTGGAATGGAAGCTTGAATTCTGCAAAGAAGTGTGGAGACTACAGACAGACAAACACAGCCAGAGGAAACAGTGGGTGGAAGAGGCTGGGGAGGAGAAGGAGGAGCCACAGCCTAGCACCTCTGCCTCAAAGAGCCCAGCCAGGGAGAAACCCCACTACTGGTTGTCAGTAATGAACTGGGAGGTCAGCAGCAGCGGGGATGCCAGGTGTGCAATGGTGGAAGATTCAGCAGAGGTGATGGTGAGAGAGTACCTCATGAAGTCCCTTGAGTCGGCTGCCACCGACCCCCCTGGAGTATTGGTTACATAAGGCCCTACCTCACTTGCATGGCCATGAGCCCTGACTCCACCTAATGCCCAAACTATAGCAAGGTAAAGGAGTACACAATCAGGAGAGTATAAAACATGGGTCCTCAGCCAAGGCACTCAGTGTGAGCAGAGAGATGGGGTTTCTCAGAGCCCTGAGTCCACTAACACCCAAGCAGGGAGAGAAGTTCACAGTTAGGAGGGTATAAAATGTGGGTCCTCACTCAACCAAGGCCCCTCAGCTCAGCACCACTTGGCATGAACAGAGAGATGGAGTGGGTCAGAGCCCTAAGTCCACCTAAAACCCAAACCCCAGCAGGGGAGAGGTGTTCACAATCAGAAATAAATGATGGCTCTGCTTTTAACAAGTTCCCTGGGTCTCTGTGAAGAGGCTGTGAAACTGAGCCCAAATATAGCTACTTGATCTCATAGAGCAGAATGGGAACTCTGTTATTGGCAGCCAGCAGTGTCTGTTAAGGTTTGGAGGGCTCCTATTGATGTTTTCAAGACTGGATAATTCGGCCTCCCCTGTTGCTTTGGAATTTTATAAACAGTTTAATTAAGTAGAGACAGTCTGTCTGAAAATGTATCTGCTCATGAACCATCACAAACTGCCACGAACAGCATAAAAGTTTGTGGACTGTTCGTGCCAGTCGCCCTTCCATGAAAATTGCTTTGCAAACCACAAACCAGCCAAAATTTGTGATGAGCTTTACTTCATGAACTGGTTTGTGCCCATCCCTACCTGCAACATTTGACACACTAAGCAAGCCATGTGTTTAATTTACTCAGGTGTCCTACTACTTTTCCAAAGATCGCATCTTACATTTGAGAAGTGGGGACACCAAATGGTAGGTTTCAGAGAAAATGATAAACAGATTGTAGTGGGAGTAGAAAGATTCACAGAAATGTCCAAAGGCCTACACTTGGAAGCATAAAAGCCTAAATTGTCCCAAAGAAACATATTTGCTTTGGCTTTCTATACCTCATATTTACCAGAGGTATAGGTACTACTGAGGAATAATAACCTTGTGAAATATAAAGAAGGCAACTGTCCCCTACACCCAGCAATGTCACCCCTGGTTCACAGTGTTCTACTGATGGCATGTCCAGGCTAGGCCTACTTAGTTTTAACTGAACTGCATTATATGCTTTCAGTGGGGCCTGGAGATCTCCCAGAATTACAGCTACCTTCACATGACAGAGATCAATTCCCCTGAAGAAAAAGGCCTTTTTGTAGAATGGACTTTATGGCACTATACCCTGCAGAAATCCCTCCCTTCCCCAAACCCTGCCTTCCTCAGGCTCCACTCCGAAGTATCGAGGAATTTCCCAACCTGCAGTTGGCAACCCTATTTCATAACATTGAAATACGAAACCCATTACTAGATAATTGGATCCCTAAAGTAATACACTTATTACTATAACTGCTCTTATAGTAAGCATTAGGAACTAAATTGTTTTTACAGGAGTTTCAAAGAAATGTTTACAAAATGGCAGTGCCTGAGGGAAGTCTTTAGGTCATCAGTTATTTTTTCAAAATGATTTTTTTTAAACTGAGTATCTGTTTTGTAAAATGTGTTTGAAGTTCTTACATTTTCCCCTTAGGCACCATTTAGACTTCTTCCTAATCTCCTAATAGTCTGAAATTAAGCCATCTCTATTGTTGAAATTGTTGTGAAACAGTGTTTTGGAGATTATAACTTTCAGTCTGGATTATAGGCACATCAAATTGACCTTCTTTATGTCATTATGATGCAAACCCATAATGTCCAGAAACATATTTATAACACATTCTAACAACCTGAAGGTTGCAAAGACAGTTTTGCAGGGAAGTGTCATTTTAAGGGTGACCACCACAGAAGTGTACTGTACTATTTTGTTTTCACATATATAAACTGCATGGACCAGAACTAGAGATGGGCATGAACTGGCTCACAAACTAAAGTTTATTGTGAATTTTGGCCAGTTTGTGGTTCGCGAAGTGATGTTCACAAACTGAAGAGCTGCCATGAGCTTCCATGAATTTTGATGCAGTTTGTGGTGGTTTGTGAAGAGGAGAAATCAGGGGTTTATGTGGCTCCAATGGATTTAAACCTCTGCTTTATGCTCTTCACAAAAACAGCTGAGCAGTGGGAAACAGAAAGCAGGGGTTTAAATGGCTCTGAGCCATTTAAACCACTGTTTTCTGCTCCCCACAAAAAGTGGCAGGGAGCAGAAAGCAGAGAGTTAAATAGAGCAGAGGGTTAAATGGAGCTCAGAGCCATTTCACCCCCTGCTTTGTGCTTCATGGTGCTTTTGATTCTATCTGGTAACATGTTTGACTGTAGAAAGATCTTTATCCTGCAAAAACACAAGAATGGCTTTTTATAATGTCTAGGTAGACCTATTTTAATCAATTGTCAATTCTGAGGGTAGCTGTCACAGATCTCTTCACGGGGAGCAAAAAGCAGGGGTTTGAGTGCTCGTGAACTGATACTAACCGGTTTGGTTTGTGAACCAGCATTTTGATTCATGGTTCAGCTCATTGTTTAGTCACGAACCAAACAACAAAAATGCAGTCCGTGCCCATCCCTAACCAGACCAGTGGATAAGAAGATAGAAAATGCCAGAGAGAGAATATGAGAGCAATACAAAGTAGGTAGTCATCCTAAATTCCATCTAAATGCTTAGCCACCTGTGAAACAATAATGTGATTGTGACCTAATTCTGTAGCTTTTATGAAGAACTATGCATGGTTATGTATGTAGATTAGTGAATGACTAGTGCAAGCTTGTACATTCATAAGAACATAAGAGAAACCAACGTTGGATCAGGCCAAAGGCCCATCCAGTCCAACACTCTGTCACGCAGTGGCCAAAAATACCAGGTGCAATCAGAAGGTCCACCAGTGGGGCCAGGACACTAGAAGCCCTCCCACTGTTGCTCCCTCCAAGCACCAAGAATGCAATGCATCACTTGCCCCAGCCTGAGAGTTCCTATCTATACCTTGTGGCTAATAGCCACTGATGGACTTCTGCTTCATATGCTTATCTAATTCCCTCTTGAAGCTGTCCATGTTTCTAACCGCCACCACCTTCTGTTAAGGGCTGTGCTGGTTATGTGCTGTTATGTGCTGGTGTACTAAAGGAATGTATACAAACATATTGGTTGCTGTGCCCCACCTTGTGTATAACCTACTTGGTTAGGCCACACTTGAATAGTCTGTTGTCATTCAGACATCTCTTTCTAACTAGCAGAGAGAAATCAACCTTGGAATTGACTAAGAGGACTGATACCAGACCTTACAACATATAGAACAAGTTTAGATCCCTCTTTGCCATCCCTTCTTTGGGCTGTCACTTTACAAATTTTATTGACTTAAGCTTTAGCTTATTTAACCTAAAACCTTGTGTTTACATTTTAGTCAAGGTAAGTTATGAGTCACATGAGTCCCTTTGATCCAGAGGTTGTCATGGGTCACTAGAAAAATGTGTCTGAGGTATAATATTCTAGTGTGTATGAAAGAATGCATTAAATAAACCCCCCTTTAGAAAGTTCCAGCTCTAACCAACTCAGTTTCTGTTTGACCAGAAAACACTGTGTGGATGTCTCCCCCTTATTGTTACTGAAACCTGCATATTTTAGTACTGACCAACTTGGGGGGGGGGTAGTACTTTGGTATTTTCAGGCTGATGAATAAAATTGTGATGCCAGCCTCCAGGTGGGACCTGGGAATACTGTCGAATTACAGCTCATCTCCAAACTGCAGTGATCAGTTGTCCTAGAGAAAATGGATGCTTTGGGGGGTGGATACTGTGGCATTGTGCCCTACTGAGTTCCCTGTCTTCCCCAGGCTCCATCCCCAAATCTCCAGGAGTTTCCCAACCTGGATCTGGCAATCCTACTATCCCCTGCTGGGGATAGGCAAACCTATTTTTGGAGCAAGCAAAGTGGGCCAAAATAGTTCTTGAAACTGAAACACCTAGTTAATCCTGATTTAACCCATCCCATGTCACTTCACTACCCCTTACCCCTCATACTTTATTAATGACTGCGTATTCTGCCAATCCAGATATATGCTCCTCTGCCCTGAACACTATTTCAATAGAAAGGGTTGATCTACTTGTGCTTTCCTTTAACTATGTGGATTGCTTGACTCAGTGACTGAAACAAAAGAAGACCCAGTGAGCAAGTAAGAGGTCTCTCTTTGTGTCTCTGGATTAGAGCACAAATCTTAAACGTACCCACTTGTTTATTTGGCACAGGGTGGAGATCTCATGGGTTCAAAGGGCTTTACTAGCTTCCTTCAATATATAAGATTCACAATAGCCATCAAAAACATATGATATGTCCCAGATGTTCAACTCTAGGGGATTACTAAGGAAAGCAAATATAGAGAAAAATCTTTTTAAAGGGGCTTTAAGAAGTCTAGACTGTTTACATTTGTTAACTTGTTAAGGGTTGAGTGAGAGCCTTGATTCATATAGATACATGCAGAAGTGCTGAGAACATCAGTGCATGAACATTTAAAAACCTATTTTTCCATGGACAGTTCTGCAAGATCATATTGCCTAAACAGCCTTGACAGGCTGAACATACATCATACCAGAGAACTTCTTGAAAGAGTTAAGTATAACAAACTGCAGTAGCATCAAGATTTGTTAAGTATTGGTTTTTGTTCTGCAAACCGGTTCTATGGTGCAGCAGCATAAATCTGCTAGGAGTAACAACAAAAAAACACATCTGTGGTGAGCAACAGACCACCATGATACTTCTAAAAATGTAGTTTTTTTAGACATTTTGGACTAGCTTTGCTAATAAAGATGCTTTTGCATATTAGAATATACTTTTCTATATATTCAGAGCTAAGAGCACGGAATATTTGTAAGACTAGACTTCTCTGTTCACTTAATTGAAGGATACAGTTTGACACACACAAAATTCTCCCTTCAGCTAATGGAAAAGAATAATGATAAAGACTCATTTATAGAGTTTAGATTGTGGAGTTCACTTTTTAACAAAGAAATCTGGCAATTACTGAAAGATGATGCTTCTGAGAATGTTCTGTTAAGGAGGTCTAGCCTCTTCACAGAACTACTGTTTCTAGGGTTCTCCACAAAGAGGGAATGAATGTTAAACCAATTAATCTAGCTATGCTATCAGTGCTGTCCTTAATGAATTTTAGGTCTTTCTATCGTCATCTGGGTGGTATCTTGGGCCAGAGAACCAAGCTATGCAGAAGCAAATGCAAGGGCAAATGCATGATTAGATACAGGCTATCCTTCCCTTTCTGAGCCAAAGGAAGATAACATCAACTAATTCACAGTTCAAAATGAGAGATCAAACGATTCGTTAAATTCCATAATTATTTCCACAGTTTTTTCTTGTTCCCTTTTCCCTCTTACAAAATAGGAATCTAAATCTATTCTGGCTTTTCTTAAGATTTTTTCCATCTATCTGAGCTGGGTCACCTGTTTTCTCTCATTCCTAAACTATGATTATTTGAGTAGCTCCTTTCTGTTTGAAGACAGCATTAAAAAAAAAACCCACCTACATTCTTTTTCTTCCAGTAAAGAAGGTTCCATTCATTTCCCAGGAGTTCTCTGAGGCCATTTTGGATAGCAGGTTCCAAAGGTGAATCTGGCCATTTGTTTTATTAAAGCTTTCAGGTTGGATGTTACTTGCTTGAGCACACACAAATCCTCTTAATGGCCTTTTGTGCCGGTGACCTTTGCCCAAATTTTACACACCGAAGAACAAATTGTATTAAAAAAATTAAAGCACAATAGAGATTTGGGCTGGAAATTTTTATTTTTCTGCAGAAAACTGTCAAGGTTTGTTATTTCATTAAATTAATAAAAATGAATGGATGCCACTGCCACCATAATATTAGGCAAACTTGGCAGTATTGAACTTATAACCAGTGTTCCCTCTAAGCTGAGTTAGTGTGAGCTAGCTCACAGTTTTTTAGCCTCTGGCTCACACATTTTTATCTCAGCTCAGGAAGGAGAGGTCCAGAGCAAACTCATTGATGCAGTAGCTAAATCGCTTGCTCACAACTTTAAAGCCAGTAGCTCACAAAGTGGAAGTTTTGCTCACAAAACTCCACAGCTTAGAGGGAACATTGCTTATAACTAATCTTTCTCTGGTGATTATCCTTACAGATTACGTGAGAGAAACCATACATGTTTTATTGATTTGTAAATCAGAGGTGGGGGATAAAACCAAACATGTAATATTCCAAAAATTGTGATGAATTCATGCATGTTTCTCTTCCTTTAACTGTTAATGTTTTGGTTCTTGCTGAATCTAACTAGGATCAGTTCAAACAGATTTTCCCCAAAGAGTGAGCCAAAGCTTGCTTTATTTTTCTAACTCTCTCGTAATGTAGGAATGCATAATGCTTATAGCAAATACTCATAATACTAGAACCTGGGAACACCCAAGATACAGTTTTTCCAGGTTTGGTGGATGCCAACAGCCGGGAGAAAAGATGCCCTGTCTTTTTAATAGAGGCTTGCCATACATTCCTAAACTGAGTTGTACCTTTCTAAACCCATTGACTCCAAAGAATTCAGAAGGATGTCGTATCACTTAGGATTGCTCTGTTAATATGTGAAACTGAGCAGTTCATGCTTTTCATGGCATGGAGGTAAATCACATCCCATTAGCCCTCAGTTAGAGGGTCAGGACATAGGTATCGGGCTGCCAACCCTCCTACCTTGGTGAGAGGACTTCCACCAGCACCCACCAGTGCCCACCACCACTCCAAACAGCAAGGGGGGGGGATTTTAAAAAAACCATCTGACGGTATTCAAGGTTCTAGACAAAAGTATTACCGCTTTCCTTGCTTTCCAATTTTGGAAAAAAATGTGTGGAACTAAATCTTATGTTTGGATAGGCCTCTTTCTCGTGTATTTGCCACAAGCCAAACTATGAAATGACTTAAATATTTCACGAAGAGAGCTCAGTGGAAGGCTAGCCAAGTAATAACCTCATGATCTTCTGGTGAAATGAAAGGCAGCCAAAGCACTGATGCAAGCAGAGTAGTGGCACTAAACTGATATAGAGTAATTATTCTATAGTAAGGAAAACCATCCAGGTGAATTAAAGCACACACAGACACCATGGTGAATTCTCGCCTACAACAGCAGAAGTTTCTTTATGTCAGATTTCTGGTAATGTTTGGTGTCTTGAAGGTGTGGGAAATGAGGCCCCTGTCAGGCACCTGCTGTAGTCAGTAGTTTTTCTCTCAGAGCAGCATAAGAAGAACATTTGCTTTGCCACACAAGCCATTGATGTGTAAGCTGCAGTTAATTCCCCCGTTTGTAGCACTGCAATACAAAGTGAAAGGACTAGCAACATATGGATAGTGTTGATTGGGGCCTAGTGTGAGAAGGGAAATCCTGGGAATTAGATTTCCAGCTAGGCTTCGATTTTTAGTCACCAGGAGGGTTGAGTTGCCCACTTTTGACTATGGTGCAGATCATAGGAGTCAAGCCTTGGGAAATTAAAGCAGAAAATCCAATCAGGATTCATTATCGTAAAGACCGGACTTCCAGCCAATAAGATACTTGATGAATAATGGCAAATAGAAGAATCTCATAGTTGTATTTGACAGCTGATTAATTACTAGTATGAGTTCAAGTCATGGGGGATATTTGAGAAAGGTGGGGAAGGGTTAAGGAGCAGCCTCCATGGGCAGGATGCAGAAGGTCTGTTTGATCTAAAACAGCTGATGACATAATCAAATATACTTTCAAAATAAATCTTGGCTTTTGAAGAAGCTGCGGAAAATTGATTTCTCGCAGCTTCTCTGGTTTTACAGATGGATTCCATGGGATAGAAACTGGAAATATTTGTCATCTAGTCTCGCTTTTAAGTAATATATCTGTCCAGCGGGATATAAAATGTAGTAGACACCTGGTTGCTGTACAGAGGCCATTATTTATCCACCCAGTACTCTCTTTGTCCCTCTTTTGTAGCACTATTAAAAGAGAGCAAAAGACCCAAGTCAAATCAAATTAAGTTAACAATCTTCTAGTCCTGTGGCAGAGGCCACATAAACAAACAGAAGTTCCAGCTCTGTGAGAGTCGATAAGGCTGCACTCAGATGTCATGGCAAACCGGTTTAGTTAGGTCGGGCATGAGTCTACCTTGAGTCCCCTCTATGGAAAAAGTGCAAAGCGTACAATTTTAAATAAACCAATGGGAGAACAGCTTTCTTGCTATGCTCATACACCTCCCCCCTCTTCTAGCATGCAAAGTTTGATGGAATAAATTGACCTCCAAAGCCAAGCATAATTGTTTGCGTTAAATGGATTTAGTTACTGTCACACCGCTACCAGAGAACTGTGGCTCGATCCAGTGTGCATGGCCCAGCACAGTGAGTGCCATCAACTGCGCAGGTGCAAAAGCAGCACATACATGCAAATGTAGCTCATTTTAAAAACCTTTTCATCTTTTTGCACAGCTGGGAATTGTGGCTCAGTCCAGTACATTCTGTGCAGGCAACAGCATGACTAATTCTACTGACTCTGCAGGTGCAAAATTAACATCTATACTTCAATGGGGCTGATCTCAAATGATACACAGCCCGCTTGTGATGACTGTAGGGCAGACGTAATCCAACAAAGCTAGTAAATGGTGAACATGCATCAATAGTAGCTGCTGGGCCAGCTGCCATACTGACAGACTGTACAGACAGAAAACTACTAGACATGTGCTCATCTTGATTTGTGAGCAAAACATTAAGGCAATCATATGAGGTGCTCAACTGAACAGAACAAGTTAAGTTCAATTTTCAACTCTGAGGACATTAGGGTTGCCAACCTCCAGGTGGGACCTGGAGAGCTCCTGGAATTACAACTTATTTCTGAACTGAATTACGACTACAGAGATCAGTTCCCCTGGAGAAAATGGCTGCTTTTGAGGGTGGCATCTATGGCATTATGCTTCCCCAAATGCTGCCCTGCCCAGGCTTCACCCCCATATTTCCAGGAATTTCCCAACCAGGAGTTGGCAACCCTAAACTGAATTCTCCGTAATGTAGGATGACTGCTGAAAAATTCGATCTGGATGGGGGACATCACTGCAGCACAAGCAGTTATTGCATGGCTACTTACAGCTGGGATTGCACCAGCATGGTGCAACCTATATGATTTCCACTTCCTTATGTTATTGCATATACTCGCAACAGAAGTAGATTTTCAGCAGTAGCTGCCACCAGTAGTATAGCTATCAAAGACACAGATGTTCTGTCCATGAAAAGGAAGCAGCCTTCCTTTATGCTCTACACTTCCACAACTGGACAACTGAAAAGGCCCAAAGTGGATAAGTGAAATATCAGTCAATCAATAAGCACATCTCACCATGTAAATATTTACTTTTTAAAAATAAAAATGTACATCTCATCTGTCAAATCTTGGGCCTTGTTGTCACTGAGGTGAGATAAACCTGGATGTTAGTTGTATCAAGCATCTGCAGGTGAAGGATTATAAATTAGGATGCTCCCTGCAAAACGCAAACAAGCAAACTCCCATTAGTTGAATACTAGCCTGCCAGTGAAAAGGTAGACTAGAAACCCTCCCTGACATTTAGTTTTTTGAGTGTGATATTTTTATGTGAAGGGGAAATCTACCTATGACATGAAGTGATACTGCTCAATCACAAAGAGTCATGGGCCAGGAGGGCCTCTTGTATCCTTTCCCCTTCATTTCTAACCCTGTTCACAAGTTACAGTGAAGAACAGATGTACAATCTGTGTATAGCAGACACTTGATTTTTCTTTATACATGTGATGAGTAATGCTATGTTCAACACATGTACAGCTCAAGTGTGATTGAAACCTGACATTTAAACAGTTTCATTTGTAAAGCAAACACATATCGGTTCTTTCTTACAAACAGATCTATGCATGTACATATAGGATGTACATGCATCCATGGCAGCCTGTGAACAGGGCTTCTGTTACTTCCTAAAAGGTGGGACATGGGTTTTTTATCCTATTATGCTCCTGCCACTACATTTGCCTGTGATGGGCATGCTGTTAGGACCTGGAGCCATTCCTAAGCACCAGATTGGTAGGTGCCAAAGGCAGGCACACTTTTAGCCAATTGGTAACTGGGGCAGCTGCCTTGGGATGCCTGCTGGAGGGGGACAAACACCCTGGCTTCACACACCCCCATGGAGGTAGGAAAAAAAGAAAAAGAGCAGGCTTCTCACCCACCCCTTCTAGGGCTTGCAGCAGCCACTTGGGCCTGCCTGGTCTGGGGCTCAGGCACTTGGCTCCACAGCAGCCACTTGGGCCAGCTCCATCCAAGGCTCAGGCAGTCAGCTTCCAGTGACAGCTCCCACCTGCCTCACATAGGGTGAGGGGGCAATTCAGTGGGGGGGGGCAGTGATTCTGGGACACCATCCTGGACTTTTTGTCCAGGGACCCAGAATCACTAACAAGGCTCCTGACAAGGGTTTCCAAAACTCCATACCACTCTTGAATAGGCTCTTTCTTGACACAAGACAGTGAAAGTTTGCCTTTCTGCTGCTTCAGGTTCCATCTATCCCCTTTCTGGCTCTTTGACATCCTTTTTATCTGGGTACATAGGGAGGGGGCAGGACCCACACTGTCACCACTGTGTCTGCCACTGCTTTCTACTCAGGCCAGAAGGACTACAGAGACGGTAACCAGCCCATGTAGAACCACTCTCTCTCACAACAGTGGAGAAAAACAGTGTCAATAATTAGCCACTTAAGGGATCTAATGGATGCTCTGTTTTTGAACCCTTTAACTTAACAAGTGATGTTTTATGGGAATTTCAAAGTGATAGGGTGAAAAATAATTATTAGAGTAATTAATCGACCTCTGTTTAGCAGAAGACTGAGATACTTCTTAATAATCTAACCTTGATCAGTAATGGGCTATATCATGGATGTACGTACATATATAAGTGAAGAGTCCCACCAACATCAGACTTTTTTTTAAGTTGTTCTCTCTGTCATAGTAAAGTTCTGCAGCTAAGGTAATATATTCTTGTTTGATTCACATCCGAGTTGGTCCATGTACATTACAAATGTTCTGGGATCATTAAGGAAGGATTATTTTATGACCAGAAAACAGCTTTTCAGGGTCATATTCAATTTTGAAGACTTTTAATACGTTGCACAGATGTTCTGTGTTACACTTTGTGTGAGCCTCCAAAGCTATGTGAGAAAGGGAGACATTCAGCTTATGGTCGTTCTCTACTATTAACACATGGTTCAGCTGTAATGTGAATTGTTTGACCCAGTAGATTTACTGCCTGATTGGCAACAACATTGTACAGTAAAGTATCAGTGAAAAACCAATGAGTTGGAGGGAGAAAAAAGATAAAGGTTTCCATTGCAGACTCAATATTATGTAGTACTTTGGATTCATTTGGATACTGTTAAGTGAATTAGGCTGTGGAACATAAATCCTATCTTTCCATCTGTTCTGGTTTACTCTACAGCATGAATATGCTCTGTATATATGCATGTATAATCTCCTGTCACCATGAAACATTTTTCATTTAAAGAGCCAACTTTTGGTGGGTGATCTGTACTTTGAACCTTTATAGATTTAAAAGATGGGTTTACAGAAAATAGTTTTATCTTCCTCCCCCCCCCCTTGTTCTTTTTTTTTGGGTACATGCTCTTGTCCCATTGAAAGTTGCTGTTTTCCCTAAACAGTTTGTTTTCTATTCAAAAAGAATAGATAGAGTGAAGGAGCAGGTGCTGTGCTAATAGCCCATTTGCAGAGATGACATTTTGACTTCAAGCAGCAGTTCTCCACAAGAGGGTCAGACAACCCATTTCGCCATACAATCAACATTACAGTAAAAGTACAGCACTGTCCAGATTCCCCCCCCCTACTGTTTTATAGCTCATGTGATTTGACAAAGCTGTCAGAGTTGGCACTAACATGTTAGGCTGGATTTCCAAAGACAAACATGGCATTTAGGAACCCAGAGCCAACTGAAGGTCAATGGGATTTAGATGCCAGCTGCTGTAGTCTCTGAGTACTCCTTGGGGAGCCCTCCCTAATCATTGTGTCATTTGGATTTCTCTTTATTACCAGTCTCTGAAATAGTTTCCTAGCCCCTGTATTGATGTAATCTTCCCATGAAACAAGATCTCTGCAACTATAACATATATAAGGCTCAGAACAAAATACAGTGGACGTGAAAGAACTGGGCAGAGAGCACCGTTTGGTGATATTAGTGAGGGTAGCTACTACGGAATAATTCAGTGGACTGAATTCTAAACTAGGCATTGTAGGTTTGCATCAGTTCATATTCATGGAATATACAGGGTAAAATGTAAGTCATTCTGATTTTAGCCCTATGTGAAGAAGCAGCAGCAGCAGCAGCTGTTGATAGCTCTACATTCATGGGCCACTACAGGGGTCGTTTCGTAGAAAAAGAGCTAGGGGAACTCATTAGCATAACTCATTAGCATATGCCACACCCCCTGACATCACCAGAAGTGTGTCATAAGCACACCCCCTGACATCACCAGAAGTGTGTCATAAGGCCACACACCCCACCCCCAACAGTCCCGGCCACCGCCGCCGGCCTTGCAGCTCCACTGCCGAGCCCCATGAGGGAGTGCAAGGAAGCCCCGCGAAGGCCCTCCCTGGCCCCAGGCAGGCAGGGGTGGGGAGAGGCAGGGAGGAAGCAACTTACCCCCCCTCTTCTCCTGCCTCCTCCTGGCTGAATGAGGGCCGGAAGCAGGGCGGCCGTCATGTGCCCCGCCCCCCGTACCTCACCTGGGGGAACTGCGATCCCCCCCGAAATGACTTCTGGGCCACTATATAACTACCCCTGCTGTGGAACTCCACATTCATTTTCCAAAACTTGATGCTTCTGCAAATAAACAAACAAATAAATAACTTTATCCTATTTGAGCTGTGAAAGATAGTTAAAGAACATTGGCAGTGCTATCCTGAGGGCTGCCCAGGAGGAGATGCTGCTCGTCTGCAGTGCTCTCCATGGACATTCCACAGGGAGAAACAACAATGCACAGTTCCCAGCCCTGATCTGGATAGTCCAGGCAAACCCAATCTAGTCAGATCTTGGAAGCTAAGTAGGGCAAGTACTGGCAAGTACTTGGATGGGAGACCTCCAAGGAATACCAGGGGCTGGATGCAGAGGCAGGCAATAGCAAGCCACCTCTCTGCAGTGTCCAAGCCCCACTATGGGTCACTAGAAGTCAACCATGACTTCCAGGCACACACACAGACCGATTTCCCACAAGAAGCTGTGCCGCCCTCGCTCTTCTGTTTCACCCGCTTGCATTGGTCAATTTCACACTATTATTCACTGCGTAGCTGCATTTTGACCCGCAGCTTCCCCCAATTTCCCCTGTGTCTTCTCGATCTCAATAAACAAGGACCGAGAAGACACAGGGGAAATTGGAGGGAGCTGCGGGTCAAAATGTGGCCACGCAGCGAATAGTGTGAAATTGACCAATGCAAGTTGGGGAAACAGAAGAGCGAGGGCGGCACAGCTGCTTGTGGGGAATTGGTCACACACAAATGCACAGCTCCCTGCTAGGAACAGCATAGATAACATAGAAAGTACACCAGAATCCATAGCAACCCCTTTGAGTGGGACATGCAGGTGCAGTCATTTACTGCCACTCCCCCTGACCTCTCTCACCCCTACATGGAGAGCCAGTGGACAGGGAGGAGAGACCCTGCAACTAGGGCATCCCAACAGAGGCACTTCCCAGTGTGGTATGAGAGGCCGTCTCCCTGGCTTGGAGGGGGCAGCCACTCCTGAACAGTGGAGAGGGCCCACCTTCCCTGGCAAGGGCCAAACTGGCAGCAAAAAGGGAGAATTTGAGAGGTGAGCAAAAAGCCTGGGGCTGACCTTTTGCCCCCATAAATGGCCTCCCTGTTTGGTTGGAATGCTGCTCCACAACTCCTCCTTCTGTTGCACCCATGACACAGAGTCCTCACACATCCACCATGGCTTCCCTGCCCGTGCACTAACAGTCTGCACGGTTTATCATATGCCAGCAGTGCTGTGGGAGCCAGAGACTCTCCTATGCACAGAGCAGCCATGCATATCCTTGGACCACCAGCCAACCCATTACCCATGCTTGCTGCACACAGCAGCCAGCACAATGTGAAGGGGGGACCTAAGTGTGCGCTCACCCTTCGAGATGCCACAAGACCCCTGCAATGTTTTTGCAGCAGAACAAAATCAAAGGATAGTGACACTTGAAAAATCAACAGCCATCCCTGCATGGGCATCCCTGAGATACAGCCAGTGTTCTCTCTAAGCTGAGGTAGTGTGAGCTAGCTCACAGTTTGTTAGCCTCCAGCTCACATATTTTTGTCTTAGCTCAGAAAGGATGGCTCCAGTCCAGAGCAAACTATAGTTCTGACAAGAGATGTCCTTGAAAGGGCAGTTCTTGAAAGAGCTCTCTCGGCCCCACCTACCTCACAGCGTGTCTGTTGTGGGGAGGGGAAGAGAAAGAAGTTTGTAAACCGCTCTGCGACTCCAAGTGAAGGATGGGGTATAAATCCAATCTGAGACTCCAAGTGAAGGGTGGGATATAAATCCAATCTCCTCCTCCTCCTGCACCACTTTTCTGACATAAATTGGAGCCTCAAAATTCCTACCAGTTCAGTAGAGCTAATAGGATAAGCAGGAGATTATTCTTCTTTTAAAACCTGTCTGGTAAAGAACTGATCTGCTTTTTCCTTGTGCCATGGCCCCAGTCCCAATCACAAATACCCAAAATCCGCATTTAATAAAAATATATTTGAAGATCCAGTCCTATGTATAGTGTAGTTCAGTTTTTGGATGACCATTGTATAGCAACACTGAGCTGACAGCATTGACAAGAGCTCAGAAAGAAGGAGACCATGAGAAGTGTCTTGTTGACATGTCAAATTGTACCTCTCACTATGCTATTGAAATATATGTTCAATAGCTGTCCTGTAACATAAGCAGTCATTTCATGTACTTAACCTGGAGTGTCTGTGTCAGTTTGTTTCTACTGTGCTATCATGACACAACTCAAAAGAGTGACCCCCCTCCTTTTAATCCATTTTCAAGGATATCTATTTTCCACCACTGTTTTGACATAATGTTAAAAAACCACTTCATGTGTTTGAACCTTAAGTTCACTCTGGATGAAAAATTAAGTATGAGTTTTGAAAAGCAGGAAATGCATTGCAGCAAAAGGGAAAGGCACGGTATTTCATTTGTTGAGAGGTTTGCACTGCTTCAGCTGGATGAAGAGTTTCCAACCAGAATTGGGAGCAATGGACTCCATTCATATCATGAGAAGAAGAAGAAGAGTTAGATTTATACCCTGCCCTTCACTCGGAGAGGCTTACAATCTCCTTTCCTTCCTCTCCACACAACAGACACTCTGTGAGGTAGGTGGGGCTGAAAGAGCTCTGAGAGAACTGCTCTTGAAAGAACAGCTCTAAGAGAACTGTGATTGACCCAAGGTCACCCAGCTGGTTTCATTTGGAGGAGTGGGAATCAAACCCAGTTCTCCAGATTAGAGTCTGCCATTCTTAACCACAACACCAAATTGGCTCTGTTGTGTAGCATCTATGGAACATATGAAACTGCCTTATACTAAGTCATACCCATTGGTTCATATAACCCCTTACTGGTTGGCAAAAGCTCTTTGACTAAGACAGAGGTCAGCCTGGGACACTTTCAAGTGAAGATGCCCTGGATTGAATGTGGAACTTTCTATATGGTAATACCTGTTCTGCCACTGACATATGGCCTCTTCCCAATGGTGCTCTACTGTTGAGCTGTGACAGAACAAATAGTAAATATGGGCTCTTCAAATGATGTTTATGTCATACTAGGAATAAGGCCGTTTGTGGAAATGCATACAATGAGCTCTAGAAAGAGGCTCTGGGTGGGTGCCCTGGTCTTTGGCACTCAACATCAATTTGCTGTG
The DNA here is from genome assembly GCF_001447785.1 of Gekko japonicus. Classification (NCBI taxonomy): domain Eukaryota; kingdom Metazoa; phylum Chordata; class Lepidosauria; order Squamata; family Gekkonidae; genus Gekko; species Gekko japonicus. The sequence goes on from NW_015174292.1 coordinate 354,870, forward strand.
GTGACCTCATCAGGGTATAATGACACAGAACTTACCATTTTCTTCAAGGGAACTGATCTCTGCCATCTGAAGAGCAGTTGTAATTCTGAGTGATCTCCAGCCCTCCCCTGGAGATTGGCAACAGTGGTTCCTCAGGAGGAAATGGCTGGTTTGGAGGGTGGAATCTATGGCACTGTACCTTTCTGAGGTCCCACCTCTCCTCAAACCTCACACTGTCCAGGCTCCACCCCTCAAATCTCCAGGAATTTCCATACCTAAAGTTGGCAACTTTATCTCCTCCCCTCTCAGCAGCCTCTTCCTAGGCAAAGTTCTCTCTTTCTCGTTAGTGGGGAGCAAAGCCGCTTACTTCATTCTCCTCTTCTGCTTTATGATCTGTACAGCAACCCTGCAAGGTATGTTAGGCAGAAAGTCTATGGCTGGTCCAAAAATTACCCAGGCAGCTTCCATAGGAAGGCTCCTGCTGTACAGGAGCAAACAGCCAGGGCTAGTGAAGTAATGCTATTCAGGAGGTATGAAGCCACCCTGAGAGTGCTGGCAGGCCTAGGGTTGCTAACAAAGACAGATTGATGCAAAGGAGAATGGGAAAGTCTCCATATCTCTATTTTGCCTTGTTGTGTATCGACCGAAGACTGCACACGTGGTCGGGTTTGCACGCGGTCATGTGAAATGGCAAAGCTTTCCTTGAAAGACAATAGTCGGCTAGGATCCTGGAACAGACCAATCAGCCACCCCAGATCCGGGAGTGGACCTATGGGTGTTGGTACACTGTAAATAGCCTATCACAGGTTGTGTGTGTGTGTGTGTTGTGTTTTGGGGATTTAAGCAGGCCTCTGACCCCACTATTCTGTCTTCTGTTCGTGCCTTATAATAAACCATGAGCTGATTTCACTATCTGAGGCTTTGAACCCAGTATATTTCATGCCCTAAATTGGTTTTGATGCCAGCAGAGTGAAACAATGCCAGAGGCTCTGGATGGGTGCCCCATGGTAAATTGCAATTCCTAAAGATTTTCCAAAACACTACTCTGTCCACATTCATTTTCTACACTCATAGCGTCCCCTGCCAGAACGCAACACATCTCCAGCACTTTGAATTAGCACCAGAGCTTTAAGAGATCTCCTGCTGTCACCTGGAGATTGGCAACAGCTGTTTGGAGGGTGTGGTTTATGGCATTGTATCTCTCTGAGGTCCCCCTCTTCCTCCTCCTCAGACGCCACCCTCAGCAGGCTTCATCCCTAAAATATCCTGGAAGTTTCCAACCTGGAGCTGGCAACCCTATGTCCTTTCCAGGAAATCATCAGCCTACCTTTATATGCCTGTTTGTCTTCAGGTTTACATCTCTCCC
>NW_015174292.1:356336-367563 GCF_001447785.1 Gekko japonicus
AGGAATCTTGAACCTGCCCCCCACCAGAATACAGCAGATTCCATATGCAACTGACATTCCAACTGCAAAGGGGGGGGGGTTGAGATGTGGAATGGAGTGAAGTCCAATAAGCTTCCATATGCAAATGACCTTGAAACGCTGGCCCAATCAGAGAAGAGTGGCCTAGGCTGCAGTGGGTGGGAGAGAACTCAGGCAACGCAGCCAGTGTATAGAGACACCTTGTGATTGACATATCACAGAGCCAACTGATTTTGGCAGGCATAGAATGTTTCCATGTGAAAATGCTTTTATATATAAGGACAGGATAAATCAGCTTTCAGGCCTACTACTTCTTGATTCAGGTACTTTGGTGCATTACAGATAAAATAAAAGATACTTTAGGAGTTACTGAGATTCGTCGTTCCCTAAAACACCAGTTTAAAACATAGCGTATTTTGGATGGGAGGCAAAAGCTTGATGACTTGGCATTGATAATCTCCTCAGAGTTCAGGCTTTTCCCTTTTAATTAGAAGGGCTAAATTGAGGGGCCTTCCAAAAAGCCAATTAGAAGTTTGCGGGATACCTTTAGTTATGCATAAGTGCAACTGTGGCTTTTCTGTTAAAAAATATCCCCAGCAATAAAGAAAAATACCATTAGTGCAGTCAGTAATAAAAGCAAATGTGTAAGTTTTGCCAAAGAAACAGCAGATTTCATCACTCACATAAAGGCATTGGATTGGATTCTACTTCTCTACTTGGCTAAGTGCATAGCTTTCCCTCACTGCAAGGAGCCTTCTGCCAGAACAGAAAAGGCTTCACATTAGCCAAACAGAGTTGTAGGGCCTAACCCAAGTCCAAATGGATAAGGCTAACATGGTCCTGCGCTTCCAGGGTGTGCCAGAGAATAGAGGAGAGAATCTTAAAGAACTGATGACTGAGCGGTTAGCCCCAGTGAAGGAATGAAAGTGGAAGTGCTGTTCAGCGACATGGATGTGGGCTATAGGTCATATTCAGGATATATAAAGAAAAATAATCTGCCTGGGGAAATTGTAGTAAGATTCTCAAAGAGGCACGTCAGGGATGCAATCCTGAAAGCAGTCGCTGCAACACCCCTGAAAGCAGGGGAGAATGTCATCAGAACGCTAAAGGATATTCCATTTGAAGTGAGGCAACATAGAAAGAAATACAAAGAACTTGTGCTCTTTGTGCAAACAAACTCAATTGGATATAAATGGCTATTTCCAGAAGGCATAACGTTCAAAATAAAGGAGAAAAAAGAAAAGATAGACTCTGTTCTGAAAGCTCAAGAGTTTCTAAAGGAACAGCTGGGAAGGCCGGAGGACGAGAAAAAAGAAGAGGATAGCAAGTTCAGTGGCAAGTTGGAAACGGGTTCGTCCAGTGAGGACTCTTTGTCTGAGCAGGGCGCAGCTGCCCCCAAAAGTCCCTACAAACTGCGGAAGAGAAGGGAAAAGAAGAAGTAAAGGCTGAAGGACTCTGATTTGTGCCTTTGAGAACTTTGGTTCTGGGGGAAGATTTGGGGGTACTATACTAGGCAGTTAAATGAAACTCTAAGGGTAAAAGTTTTTAAATGTTTTGACTCAGTTTATAAAAGTTTCAATGATGAGAAAACTTGATGTAATTAAGCTAGTTGGAGGATCTCCTCTCTTGGGTTTTTAGTTAGTAGTGGGTACTTTACTTTCTCCTGTATATGTAGTATTCTCCCCCCCCCCCATTTTCTGTTGTAGTTATTGGTAGTGTTAAAAAATAAATAACAAATCCCCTCCGGAGGCTTAAAAAGAAAGAAAGAAAGACAAGTTCTTTTTGTGAAAGCTGGAAACTGTGCACTCCTCTGGCTATCTTGAAATGTGTTGTACTACATTCTATGGATAACCCTAAACAAAAATGGTAATAAATTCTAATTAATATTGATAACCGCAGGACTTATGCCAACTACCAAATTAAACCATCTACAGTGAAATGAAACTAAGGATCACATGGGATTGCCTTATACTGAGCCAGCCCATTGGTCTCTAGAGGTCAGTAGTGTCTACTCTGATTAACAGATACTGCATAGTTGGAGATGCTAGGGATTGAACCTTATTCCTTATCTCGTGATCTGAAATTAATGTACTTTAAATAATTCATGATTTAATTGTACTATTGATCCCATTTATATCCAACCTTTCCTCGTGGCTCAAGGCAGCTTACAATAACAGGAAAACAAACCCCAGGTAAAAGCAAAAACAGAATATCAGACCTTAGAACTTTCCCCCCTCCCCTCCGTTCAACCCCCCTCAAAAGCCCTGACAAACAGGCTTTGCAGAAGCTCCTGAAGATCTCCAACAAGGGGGACTCCTCTCACCTCTTCAGGCAGCCTATTCCAAAGAGCTGGAGCCATGATGGAAAAGGTTCTGGTTCTGGTTGATGCCAGATGGGCCACCCTAAATGATGGGATGGCCAACAGATGGTTGTCTGATGACAGTAGTTGGAAGGCATACAGGGACACACTGTTAAGTAAAATAGCCCTAGCTGGGGGGGGGGGAATCTTTATCTGGAATCCTGATGGATCAAGCTAGGACTGTATGGAATATGTTGTTTACGGATGTGTGTAATAGTATTACCTTTTGTCACATATGAACATTCATATATGTGCACATGTATAGAAATACTGATTTCTAAAAGTCTCATGCCTTCTCCTGTGATGTCTTTCTGATAACATGCTGTGTCTTGTTTCCTGTTGCAAGCCAAATGGTGGGGGCCACATGGCCTAAATAGCCATGCCATAAACCCACATTCTTTCAAACCTCCATGCCAAACGCCAGACCTCATGGCTACACTTTCTGGCCCACATGCAAAAAATTCACGAAGGCAATGGAGAAGCTGGAGTTTGGGGTCACGTGACTGCAGACGTGGTCTCCAAACTTCTAACCTATCCCCACACGCAGCTATGACAACCAACAATTGGGCACACCTCTGTCCACTCGTGGTTGGCTGGATGGCCACAGCTAATCATGACTAGATTGGGGTTTAATTGATTGATCCCAATGGGAATGAGAGCTTGCTGGCTTTGGCTGCTCTCTTGCTCTTAGCTCTCCTTTCTTGTCATTGTCTGTTTTATTGCACCTGGAAATGCTGCCTCGTGAGAGACAAAGAGTTGCTTTGTGAACTGGAGCACATGGGTGCAAGGATGGAATTTCCCTTCAAAATCCCTTGGACTGTTTGGATGTTCCTGAACTTGGTAAATATGTATCTTTTACTGTGTAGTTAAGGCAAATCGCCTTAGGCTTGTTATTTTGGTAAACTCTGGTAGTCTGTGTTATGCTCTGTACTGAATAAAAATTATTCTTATTTCTAATGGGTCTCTGATGTTGTAACTTGCATTCCAAGCCTAAATCCTGTGGCCTAATCACTCCCCATATACGCTACTATTGGAGAGTAAAAGTGTGCATCTCTGAAGAGAGATGCTATTGTGTTAAATCCCAGATGCTAACTAAGGGTTTGGAATCTCTCCCTTAGGAAAGGCAGGGACTAGTGAAAAGTGGTTCTGGTGGCATATTGTTCTGAAAACCTGAGAGGGTATAGCCTACCTCTGGGTTTGTTGTTTAATGTACTGTAAAAGTACAGGATTCCCTCCCATCCCTGGACTGGCTTGGGTGGGCAAAATCCCTGTACAGCACATATACACTTTAATTTTTTTATTTTTTTGTCATATATATTCTGCACATGCATTCAATCATAATTTTAAAATGGTGGCTGAAATTGGTACTGAAAAACACCAGGAACTACCAAGAAATGTGCAGGGTAGAGGAAGTGTTCAGTGGGTCAGTTGGCCTGGATTGATGTGGCCTGGAGACCACCTGCTGAAGAATTGGACCATACTGTGCCACAATAGAGAACATTTTCTTTATTGTTATTTATTATATTTCTATCCTATCCTACCTTTACAAAACTGAAGCTGTCATACTTACCACTCCATTTTATCCTTTCAGTTAACCCTGTTGGTAAGTTAGGCTGAGGGAGCGTGACTGGACCAGAGTTACTCGGGGAGGTTTATGGTTGAATGAGGATTTAAACCTGGGTCTCTTCAAACCTAGTCCAGCCCTCTAACCACTATACCACACTGGTGCTAAAGGTGTCATTCATCCACATGTAGCAATGCAATTCCTAGAAGTCCAGGGCAGGGTGTGTGTGTGTTTGCACAATCTAACACTGTCTTCTGTAGCACATAAATACAGCCACATCAAAGAGGGCAAAATAGCTTGACTTGTATTACTGTACAATCCCTTAATAATGCCAATGTTTGTCTGTGATGTGTACAGCATGGAACTTGTTTCCCTTTTATTCTGTCTTAAAGGACTTAGCGCCCTTTTCCTTGAAATAATCTTCTGTGCCTTTGCTATGTGCTACGTTCCTGCTAATAAAACAAAATATTCAGACTCACATTTTTACAAGCTTTGAAAAGAACTCCAGACCCCAATGGCTTTTTAAAATCTCTTTTTCCTCACCAAAGCTCTAAAACGGTAGATAACTCGGGAATGTGTGGCATTCTTATATGCTTGAAAACACTTTGATTGGATTCATCAGTATTTGCAGCTGGGTTTTCCAGACAGCTGTTCATGACAAGTAAGAATATGGGCATGAGGCCTATCTAGTACACATCTTAAAATAAAATATATGTCTTTAGGTAAATGTCATTACTTCCTATTGATTGTTGACTGCTGTCATTTGAGCAAAGTGACTCAAGCTTTTGTTTGACAGGATGGAGGCAATGGAAATGTTTTGATTGTACTCGCTAAGCTTTAATTCAAAGAACAGGCAAGCAAAGTTTAAGCATGTTTAAGATCCATTGGTTTCAGTGGGAGAGATTTCAGTACATGCTTAATTCTCCCATTTAAATCAGTGGAACTCAAAGTGCTTAACTTTGGCTTGACCATATGTTCAGATCCCACTTGACTGCTATATTGTAATTCATCTCTGTTTATTTATTTACTTCATTTATTTACTTCATTAGTACCTCGCCTTTCTCCCCAATGGGGATCTATGGTATCTTAAAGCTGTCTCATCTCCTCCGTTATATCCTCACAACAACCCTTTGAAGTAGGTTAGGCTGAAAAAGTGTGAGTGGCCCAAGATCATCCTTGAGCTTCCATGGCATGAGTAGGGATTTGAACCCTGGTCTCTCAGATACTAGTCCAACACTCTTAACCACCACACCACACTGGCTGTCTACTTAAGGCCCTGATTAAAGTCTTACATGTACACAAAAATCAACAGCTTTTGTTGTTTAGGTTGTTACAAGGACTGCAGAGAAATTTTTTTAAAAACACTTGCAATATGCTATTTCTGGGCTAAGTCCTTTTGTTTCAAATGTTTGTGTGCATGCCCCCTCCCCACAGGATTCAAGAGTAGTAAGATGAAAGTGAGCTCTCCACACTTCTTATAGCATCCATATTTAAGTGTTTCCATACATTTTATTATATTTTCAAGCACTTGAGAAAAAACAGTAGTACATGAGTTTCATCAGAAATGAAAAGAGCAGTTTGTTTAATAAATACTTCCACAGGACTGATTTCTTAGAAGAATATTCAAAATTTAACCTAGCATTAAAAAAATCTGGCCAAGTTAACCATGTGAAAATTTTAATTTTCCTTTAGTCCAGGCTTTTACAAAGCATAAAGGGGAAATAACAGACACAACAACTATGTTAAATACTGGTGGTAGATTATGAAAATAACCCCTTTTGTGCAGCTGAATGTGGCTTGCCAGTCCATAAGCTTTTATTGAAAAATGTGTAAAACATAATACTTGCTCCTTTCCCCCCTTAAAACAGGAAATAATATGCCCATTTAAACTTAATCACAATTTATATTACATGTGCATATTTTTAAACAAGACCCCAAGATGGAGAGTTTGGTAGCAATAATATTTATGAATTACACTTTTAGTGAGCAAAGGAAAATGTGTGACCTCTGACGTTTTGTTTGACATTTGAATTTGGTGTCCAGTATATGTGACACCCATGATGGATGCTTATTAACAGGCTGTATAAACAGGAAATGCTTCTAAGCTGACCATTTATTAGCACAGTATTATGTATTACAATTGGAAAGTTTGCTTTATCTTACTCCGAAGGCTAGAAAACTGGAATAGGGGGCCGGTTTCATTTCTTTCATTTGTAAATGCAGTGTATCACATGTACATCAAAGGAATTGCCTGGAAATATTAATCTAGAAGACCTACTCTGCTCTATTAACTGTGTGGGGGTGGGAATGTATGTAAAAGGTTCCGCACTTCCCAAACAATGTGATGTATTTTCACAACTTTGGATGTTTTAATTGTGAATGGTAGGTTAGGTAGGTTTATCATGAATTGTTTGTATGCAAAACCTGCTGGTGCTGCATGTCTGAACATTCCTACACATAGCATGGATTTTTTTAAATGTATAAATGGGGTATACTTTTTTTTTTTTTGGTAAACAAATTTTTATTTTCTCAGGAATACAACATATAAAACATTTCATTCTATCAATTGTCTACCCCATTCCCAGTTCCTCCCCTCCCTCCAATGGCTTCCCACAATGCTTCCACCCCTACTCCAAATTACTTCATATCATCAACAATATCAGTTTCTCATCATTACAATCTAAAGATAACATCATTTAACTTAATATTGATCTAAACATATTAAGTTTTGTTTCACATCCCAGTTCTTTTCCAGATAAATTTTAAAGTCATTCCATTCTCCAAAAAACTCATCGTCTTCTTTGTTATTCAGTTTTTTTGTAATCTTGTCCATTTGTGCCATGAACAGAACTTTTTGTATCCATTCTTCAACCTCTGGTACCTTTTCTGTCTTCCAAAACTGAGCATAAATCATTCTCGCTGTCACTATCAGGTACCAGAGTAAAGTCTTATTAGTCGTATTGATTTCTTCCATTTTAAGTCCCAAAAGCAGAATTTCCGGTGCTTTTTTAAAAGAACATTTCAATATTTTTTGCATTTCATTGTGGACTTTTGTCCAAAAGTCTACAGCTTTCTCACAAGTCCACCACATATGATAAAATGAGCCCTCATGCCTCTTACATTTCCAGCATTTGTTTGACATATTTTGATTCATATTTGCAATTTTCTTAGGTGTCATGTACCACCTATACATCATCTTATAACAGTTTTCTTTAACATTAGTACATGTCGAGATCTTAATAGAATTTTTCCACAAATATTCCCAGGTTTCCATAGCCACTTCCTTATTCATATTAATAGCCCATTTTAACATTTGTTCTTTAACAGTTTCATCTTCAGTATACCATTTTAACAACACCTTATACATTTTAGAAATATTTTTTCCTCCTCCACTCTCCCAAACCTTTTCAATTTCATTTTTTTCCTCTCTAAAACCATAGTTTTTTTTGTCAGATCTAAAAAGATCATAAATCTGCATATATTTCAACCACTCATATTCATATTCAATTTCATTCTGCTTTTTCATTACCCACTCTGTTCCCTCTTTTTTAATTAAATCTCTATATGGCAACCAGTCTCTACCTCGCTGTCTTGAGTAAGATATCAACACTTCTACTGGTACAATCCACAATGGTCTTAAGTCACTCTGGTACTTCTTATATCTTGTCCATACCATATACAAAGCTTTTCTCACCAAGTGAAGTTTAAAAAAACTGTCCATTTTTATCTTGTCATACCATAAATATGCATGCCAGCCAAATCTACAATCATGCCCTTCCAACCCCAACAATCTGTCATTTTCAAGCTTCACCCATTGATCCATCCATGTTAGACAAACCGCTTCATAATATAGTCTAAGATTTGGCATTTGTAGACCTCCTCTTTCTTTGGCATCACAAAGTATTTTCATTTTGATCCTTGGTTTCTTGCCTGCCCAAACAAATTTTGACAACTCTTGTTGCCACTTGGCCAACAAATCCGTTTTATGCAGAATTGGTATTGTTTGGAACAGGAACATCAAACGTGGTAGGACATTCATTTTTATAACTGATATTCTTCCCATCAGTGATAAGTTCATTTTATCCCATTTCTTAAAATCTTGAGTCAGCTTAGTCCATAATTTCTCATAATTATTCTTATATAGGTCTATATTTTTTGCCGTTAATTCAATTCCAAGGTATTTTGTTTTTTTAACTACTTCACATTGTACCAGTTCTTGTAGTTCCACTTGTTTTTGTTTGATCATGTTTTTACATATAAGTTTTGTTTTATTCTTATTTACGTAAAAGCCGGCCAATTCTCCAAACTCCTTTATTTTTTGAAAAAGCAATGTCAATTTTTCTGTTGGGTTTTCCACCATAAACATTACATCGTCTGCAAATGCTCGATATTTGTATTGGTGTCCTTTATGTGTCAAGCCCTTTATTTCTTGATCGTACTGTATTTTTTGTAAAAGTATTTCCAATACCCAGATAAATAATAACGGTGATAACGGACAACCTTGCCTTGTTCCTTTCTGTACTTTGAAGTTATCTGTCAGTTCTTTATTCACATTTATTTTAGCTCTTTGTTCAGAATAGATAGCTTCAATACAATTTCTAAAATGTTGTCCCGCTTCAATCTTTTCCATCATCTGGTGCATAAAATTCCAATTAAGATTGTCAAAAGCTTTTTCTGCATCAACAAACAGAAAAGCTACTTCTTTTTCTGGGTGCTTTTCATAATATTCAATTGCGTCCATTACTATTCTTACATTGTCTCTAATCTGCCTTTTGGGTAAAAAGCCCGCTTGATCTTCAGAAATTACCGTTTGTAAATAGTTTTTCACCCTTTCTGCAATAATTTTTGCAAAGATTTTATAATCGTTGTTCAAAAGAGATATTGGCCTGTAGTTCTTTACATTTGTTGAATCTTGTCCTTCCTTTGGAATCAAAGAAATAATTGCTTCTTTCCATGAGTCCGGCACCTTTTTGTTTTCTCTTATTTCGTTGGTTAAAGCTTCCAGGACCGGGGAAATTTCTTCTTTCATCTTTTTGTAGAATTTCGCTGTAAATCCGTCCGGCCCAGGCGCCTTCCCCAACTTTGTCTCTTCTATTGCCTTCATCACTTCTTCTTTTTGAATTGGACCATTTAATAAATCTTTGTATTCCTTACTTATTTTTGGTAGTGGAATCTCCTTTAAATATGTTTTAATCTTCTCAAGATCAACTCTAGTTGTTTGGAATAGTTTAGCATAATACTTGAAGAAACATCTCTTTATTCCATTAGGATCAACGAACTCTTTTCCATCTTCTATTATTTTGGTTATCATTCTTCTCTCTCTTCTAGCCTTAAGTTGCCAAGCTAAGTATTTTCCCGGTTTGTTCGCCCCTTCAAAAGATTTCTGTTGTAACTTCTTTAAATTCCAATACATTTCCTGATTCCAAGTCTCATTCAGTTGTTCCTTCAGCAACTTTAATTCTTTAATAATTTGCTTTTTTCCAGGCTTCTTTTTTAATTCCTTTTCTTTCTGAGCAATTTTTTCTAACACTTCTGTTTGTTTTTGAAGTTTTTCCTTTTTTTGCTTCACGTTTTGCGAGATGAGAATTCCTCTCATCACCGCTTTATAAGCATCCCATACAATCTGTATCGGTGTTTCTTTATTTAAATTTTGTTGAAAGAATTGTTTCGTTTCTTCCTTTAACATCTCAATTACCGTTTTCTTATCCAACAAGTCTTCATTAATCCTCCACAGAAAGGGTTTTTTCCTTTCTGTGGAACTCCATACCACCGGATTGTGATCTGAATTACATCTTGGCAAAATTTCAGTCTTATGTGTTTTCATTGATAATTCTTCAGACATCCAAATCATATCAATTCTGGAAAAAGAGCAATGTCTATTGGAATAAAAAGTAAAGTCTTTCTGCATCGGGTTCCATTTCCTCCAAACATCTTCTAATTTTTCTTGCTTAACTAATTCAAAAAAATTCTTTGGCAATTTTCCGCTGAATTCGTTGTCCTTTTGTGGTTTTCTGTCTAGACGATCTATTGTCCCATTAAAGTCTCCGGCCATAATAACTTGCTCATAAGTCAATTGTTGTAATTGGTCAGTTATATCCTTAAAAAATTTTTCCTTTGCTCCATTGGGTGCGTACACGTTGATCAACAATGTTTTTTTCTGCTGAATCATTAATTCCACACCCACGTATCTGCCATCTATGTCCTTAAAAATTTCTGTAGGTTGTAACTCCTTCTTCACATATGTCACAACTCCTTTTTTCTTGTTTGAGGCCGCAGAACAAAATTCAATTCCAAATAAAGCATTCTTTAAATATTTTATATCCTGTTTTCTAATATGTGTTTCTTGCAAGCATATCACGTTGCATTTCTGTTTCTGTATCCAATGATTGATTCTTTTCCTCTTGTTTGGTGAATTTAATCCATTAACATTCCATGACAACAATTTGTACTCCATTATGCGTTTTATTTTAAAGTTCTCCAAAGACGTCCGCATTGTCCGCCTTAAATTTATAAAAGTCCATCATCGATCTGATCTGAATCCTCCCACCTTGATACGTAAAGGATAAACCTTGTGGAATCTCCCATCTATATCTGATGCTCAAAGCTCTGAGTTTGTCCGCCAAGGATTTATACCTTTTCCTGTCTTGCAGTATTGTTCTTGGGAGTTCTCTCATCACCATAATTTTGTTTCCCTCTATTACAAAAGGGACGTTGAATTGCTTCTTGAATATCTCCTCTGTTATTGATCTTGTTACAAATTGTACAATTACATCCCTTGGTAAATTCTTCTTTTCTGCAATTCTGGAGTTCACTCTATAAATCAAATCAAAGTCTGAGTCCATTGACCCTTCCTCCTCGCCCAGAAAAGCCGTTATCACTTCCATCATTTTTTCTTTTAAGTTCTCATTCTCTGTTTCCTTAATGCCTCTGAATCTCAGATGAGTCTGCATCCTTCTGAACTCCATCATTGTCTCTGATCTTGTAATTTGTTGAGTCAAAGAATCTTGTTTCTCTTCTATTTTTTGTATCTTCTCCTCTGTCTCTGTAGTCTTGGTTGCATTTGCTTGAACATCCTTCTTAACTCCTTCCATTTCTTGCTTGATTGAAGTTATTTCTGTAGTAACCAATTCCTTCAATGCTGTTATGTTCTTCTCTTGGACTTCTTCTAGATGTTTCAGATGAATCTGAGTTTGCTTCTCCAGTTGGTCCCCCAATGTTTTTTCTATCTGCTCCCCCATGGCTTGTATTGCCTCTGTCATTCTCTTCTCCATTGCTTCCATGGAGGC
>NW_015174292.1:368002-374515 GCF_001447785.1 Gekko japonicus
CAGCCTGCTCTTCCCACGCTATTGTTCGTGAGTTTCGATTTTACAGTTGCGCACACGGCTCCATCTTCACCACAGGAATGTTAAACAATAAGCGTTTTTACAGTTTTTAAAGGCTTCAATCAACTTTTTTCTCTCCGGAATCGGATCTCTGGGATTTACTATTCATTTTCCGCTCAACCGCTTAATTCAAATTGACTCCAAACTCAGTTCAGGTAAGCGGCACGTTTTTGTTATCTAGCACGTTCAAAACGGGTTTCGCATTGTTTCTTTTAACTCACAGTTGTTGTCCTTCTTCAAAGAAGTCTGCTGACGAAGAATTTATGCCGGTAGCCCGGCTCGATCGGCCACTATAGAGTTGCTTGGCACTTGCCTTCTTCGTGGGAGGAGGTCAAAGCCCAATTCAGCTTCTTCCGAAGCTGGATTACGCCAACCTCACACTCCCTCTAGGGCGCTGCTGCCTGCTTGTCCCCCCCCCTCGCTGGGGAGTGATGCGTTGGGCTGTATATTGCCCAAACTGTCGAAAGTGGCCGTCGCTCGCTTCGCACGATCGCGAAACGCTTCAGTCCTCCATCTTAGCCAGACCGGAAGCCTATAAATGGGGTATACTGATTTGTTCATCCACTCTCTTTCATCTTCATTATATCTAACTAGGAGTAAGGCCCATTGTGGGAAGAAATACAATGAACTCTAGAAGGAAGCTCCAGGTGAGTGTCCTGGCTGTGGCTGGTGGGGCGGCAGAGGGAAGGGGAAAAGAGAAGGATGCAAGCCATGTTTATTTCCTTCTGCTTAGCTATGAGGCAGAGCTGTCTCAAGTCATTTTGCTGACCCAAGTGGGTAGTATGGGAGGACAGCCCCATGTTAACAGGTATGGTTCCCTCCACCTCTGACTTACGTTGATTTGGGGTTGTGCAGTGGCAGCCAAAGTAGAAAAGCACCTCCTCCTATGCCATGTCTTCTGGGTTCCAAGGGTCTGGAAAGCAGTTCCATAACCAATTACATGGTTGCCAACTCTGGGTTGGGAAATGCCTGTAGATTTGAGGGGTAGAGCCTGGGGATGGAAGGGGTGGGGGTGGGGAAGGACTTCAGCAGGGTATAATGCCAAAGAGTCCACTGCCCAAAGCAGCCGTTGTCTCCAGGAGAACTGATCTTGGTCATCTGGAGACCAGTTGTAATAGCTGGGAAATTTTCTGTAGGGGAAACGATGTGCTGTGGCTGGTGAACATGGTGATTTCTGGGAGATCTCCAGGCCCCACAGGGAGATTGGCAACTCTAATGACCATTCACAGGAAGATTGGGATATGTATTTTACCTCAGGACACATTCAATGACTCCCAACAGCAACAGCAAACTGTTTAGAATGTTAGAGGCAAAGGCCAATCAGGCCACATATGCAAATGACCTCTGTGTTCCGACTGGCTATGGGGGGAGAGGAACAGCAAACTGTTTGGAATGTTGGTGGTGGGACTCAGGCAACGCAGCCAGTGGATAGGGATAGCTTCTGAGTGACACATCATGGAGCTAACTGATTTAGGAGCATGTGGAATGTTCAGAAAGTCCCACCCCACTTCACAATTATATATAAGGAGAGATAGCTGGAAACATTGTACTTCTTTCAAGAGAACCAAAACTTTCCCCACCTGTTAGATTGTTGCCTGTGAAAATATTTGTATCACACTTGTGCTAGTAGAGCTACACCACAAACAGCTCATGTATTAGCTTGGGAGAGGGAACTATAGAAAAGCCTTTTTCACACAGTAGACCTTTGGACACTAAAAGCTCGGGGTGGGGGGGGGATACAACAATGTGACAGGAAACTCCAGCTTCACCTGCAGTTTACAGGAACCTCTCCGTGTCAACGGGGACGTGTGGCAAAACAGGGAGACACCACTATGTACACAGGAGAGGGGTTTTCTGCCATGTTGCCACTCCCTCCCTGCATTGCATGTTCAGTTTCTATGGAGATTTTGTGTGTAAAGACAAACAATCCAATCTTATGCATGCAAATTTGCTTGAAAGTAAGTCTAATCAATTACAGTGGAGCTAACTCGCAATCAAATGAACATAGGGTTATGACCGTTACCTGACATACTGTGGCTAGGGAAGAACATGGCAACACCTTCTCCCTAGGGTTGCCAACTCCAGGATGGAAAATTCCTGGAGATTTGGGGGTGGAGTCTGGAGAGGATGGAGTTTGAGGACTGGAGGAACTTCAGCCAGGTATAATATCACAGAGTCTACCTTCTAAAGCATCCATTTTCTGCAAGGGAACTGATCTCTAGCATCTGGAGATTAGTTGTGATTCTGGAAGATCTCCAGGCCCCACCTGGACACTGGCAACACTACAAGTTCCCACACACACTGCTGAATCCCCCCCATCTCAATTTACCGCAAACAGCTGTGCCAAAGAGGTTATTTGGTAGCTGTTTCAGTCAAGGCTGCAGCTGCTGGAACAAATGGTAGTGGCTTCATTGCATAGCTAGCTGAAACTTTTGAGGACCAGATTTATTTTTGAGGAGATGTCAGTGCTGACCCTCCCTTGGTGCAGTAACATAACAAATCTGTACCTGGGTTTGGTCTCAGTAATTCCCTGAGTAACACACACCATAAAGCAAAAGAAGGCTCAATTGAGGGCATTCAAGAAAAGATATTAAAAACAAGGCATATAGTTTAGTGGCAGTAAAATGCACACACAAAAAATTAAAAGCTGACTAGCCACTGTTACAGGAGTCTGAACACAGTGCAGTTGGCTCTTCTTTAAAGATTTTTTTATTTTAAATTTTATATAGGGTACAGAAAAAAAAGAAAAGGTGTGAGGGGGAAAGAAAATTAAGTGTAAGGCACTTTTTAACAAATATTAAAGACAATATAAATGTAAATGAATTAATAAATCTAGGTAAATCATTATAACATTACCAATAACACTGTTTCCCTAAAATACATTATGCATTATTCTCAATCTGAAAAAAGATGAAAAAAATTGTGTAAACAAACATTTTATATCAATTTAAAATTGCTGCAAAATCATTTGAAATTATTTATAAGAAAAAGGAAGTAGCAAATATTAAAAACATCCAAATAACTGATAAAAATCATGCAACTATGATGAATTGATTTATTATTATTATTATTATTATTATTATTATTATTATTATTATTATTTCTCTGAGCGGCTTACATATTTCATTATCGGCATGGCTCTGTCTCTGTCCCTCAGGCTCCGCCGCGCCTGCACCTCTGTGTCCTTGCGCCTTCTGGCTCCGCCTCCGCCGTGGGTCCACTGCTTGATGTTGCGCCTCCTTGCTGCTTTCACTCACCACTTCACTCGCCGCCACCATCACTCATCGCTCCGCCGCCGCTTGCCGCACCGCCGCTGCTAGTGTTCCCACTACACCTCACAATGGAGGAGGGTGCTCCCTGCCATCTAAGGCAGGTTCCCATTCATCTACTCGCTTGCTGTTATTGCTTTTGAACCACTGGGTAGGCGGGACCTGGGACTAGGGCCGGGTGCTCACCCCGGCCGCGGTGGGTCTCGAACAGTCTTACAGGCTGTTCACTAGATGTTAAGGCAGGTGTTTTTACTCCCTGCGCCACCGCTCCCTGTATTAATGTTTGATTAACTACATAATCAAAACATATTACTGTATTGCTCTTACAGTTCTATCTATAATAGGTATTAAAAGCTCTCAATTTGTTCTCAAATTCACTACTTGGTCTGCTTTTTATAAGGTTTTTCAATTTCACCATAACAGCATATTTCTCCATCTTATTTTTCCATTCTTTAAGATTTGGGCAGAACTCCATTTTCCATTTAGTTGCAAACACTACTCGTGCACCTGTTAACGTATATTGAAATAGTTAGTGTATTGTTCTTTCAATATTCATGGGTAGAATTCCCAACAGCAAAGTCTCTGGTTGCATGGCAAGTTTTATATTCAAGATTTTCTGAATTTCTGCATGTACTTCTTTCCAGTATTTACTAGACTTTTTACAAGACCACCACATATGATAAAAGGTACCATCGATCTCTTTTCACTTCTGGCACTTTCCAAAATAATTTTTATCCATTCTCTTTATATCTTTCAGAATGATATACCAACGAAAGAACATCTTATACCAGTTTTCTCTAAGTGCCTGACTTGCTGTAAATTTTATATCCTTCATCCACAAATATTCCCATTGTTGAAGTGAGATCTCTTTATCAAAGTTCTGCATCCATTTCACCATACACATCTTGACTTCTTCTGTTTCGGTGTCATATTGAAGTAACGATTTATAAATATGTCCTAGAAGGTGCTCTTTTTTATTTAATACTATCTTTTCAAAGTCTTTCAGGTATCTCTCAGTCTGCCTTTTCCTGCACGTGTTAATTTGTTAATTCTTGATGTCAATTGGAAATATGTTAACCATTGTATCTTTTCCCCTTCTTCACTTATAGTCTGCCAGGATTTAATTTTCCCTTGTGTGTTGATCATTTATTTTATTTTATTTATTTATTTTTGAATTTATACCCCACCCTCCCCGAAGGCTCATGGCGGCCCACAAGGGGCACAAATGCCCAAGTTAAAACAATAAAACAGTACAGAATAATATAAAATACAACAATACAATTCGCTAAAATTTACTTTACAGTGCTCCAAAATTATTTAACTATAAAATTTCAAGATGGGATTCTAAAATTAATAACAAGCAACAGTAATAACAATAAATATAGCAGCAACAATATACGTCCATACAACGTTGACCTCTGCCAGGCACGTCTCGCACCCCCAATAGTCCCCGCTCTAAAGACGGTCAATTTGTGGGACTAGTGAGGGGGGCGTAGATAGAATGATGGTGACGATGGTAACATAATGATGATGGCATAATGATGGTAGTGGCGGCAGCTCCTACTCAAAAGCCTGGTGGAAGAGCTCCAATTTACAGCCCCTGCGCCCCTGCGGAACTGCACCAAGTCCCACAGGGCCCGGATCTCTTCTGGGAGCTCATTCCATCAGGTAGGAGCCGCCACCGAGAATGCGCTAGCCCTGGTAACCGCAAATTTGATGTTTCTGGGGCCTGGACTGTCCAGGAGATTTTGATTCCCCGACCATAGTGCCCTTGGGGGAACATGCGGGGAGAGGAGGTCCCTAAGGTAAGCTGGACCCTGACCATATAGGGCTTTAAAGGTCAAGACCAGCACTTTGAAGTGAATCTGGTACGCCATTGGCAGCCAGTGCAGCGCTTTCAGTGCAGGCCGGATATGGTACCGTCTAGTGAGACCCATCAACAGCCTGGCTGCAGCATTCTGCACTAGCTGCAGCTTCCGAATTTGCAACAAAGGCAGCCCCATGTGAGAGCATTACAGTAGTCTAGCCTCGAGGTGACCGTCGCATGGATCACTGTAGCCAGGTCATCCCAGTCAAGGAAAGGGACCAACTGCCACACCAGCCGAAGATGGTAAAAGGCCAATTTGGCAGTGGCTGCCACCTGGGCTTCCATCATTAAGGAGGAGTCCAGGAGCACACCCAAACTCCTAACCTCCGCCGCTGACACCAAAGGCACCCCGTCAAAGGTTGGGAGAGGGAGCCTCAACCCCGAACCAATCCGACTCAGGCCCAGGACCTCCGTCTTTGCCGGGTTTAGTTTCAGCTGACTCAGTCTGAGCAAACTAGCCACGGCCTGTAACACCCGATGAAGGTCATCCGGGGTGGAGTCTGACTGGCTGTCCAACATCAAATAGAGCTGGGTGTCATCTGCATATTGATGACACTGTTAGAGGCAGGTCTTTATATTGGACTTTTACACATGAATAAAGTTGATATTAAAAAGACTGCTTGAAACGCTGACCAGGAACTTTGGGCTATGAAGGGTCAAAGAAAGGCTATTGGAGACAGAAAAGCAGCTGAATCATTAACCAGTTAAGGCAAATAACGACTCAGGAAGGAGGCCCCTAGTTATCTGCATGTTAAGCTGGGAGAAGCCAGCAAAACAATGGGTTTCGAGGTCGTGCCTAGACTTGTTGTCTCTGAGATAGTAAGTTTGACCCTGAAGAGCAACCCTCCCGGAAGATTTATCACACGAAGCACCTGGTGTTTATCTGACATGCTGACACTGCAGATGACCTTCCGTTGACGCTACTCCACGTGATCCTAAGCTTCTATCTAAGCACCACCTATTAGTTAATAAATATGAGTAGAAATTGACATGATAGCCAATCACGGACATGTTGGGGAGGACTCTATGATAATGAGGATAAGCTGTTCCCCTCCCTCCTGAAGAAAGTTTAAAACAGAGAACACGGAACTGCCAGCTAGCCTTCTTCTCTTACTTGAATCTTTAATTTAGTTCTAGTCTGCAGCTAGGGCTAAGCTCCTCGTGTCTCCAGCTGGTCTAGAGTCACGTGGTTCTCCTCTTTCTTACTTATTCTGTTTCTATTTGTTGCTGTCCATTGCTGGAAGCTTTAGGAGCTGAAAGTTTCATCTGAGGTAAATATATTCTACAAGAAAAGCAACGTTATTTCCTGATTGTGCTATA
>NW_015174292.1:374833-377755 GCF_001447785.1 Gekko japonicus
GGGACTGCTGATCCCCTATTGCCACCCTTTGTCCCCGACCGTGAAGAAAAGAGGCGAACCATTGAAGGGCGAGCCCGAGAATCCCCACATCGGCGAGGCGGTGGGCTAGCAACTGGTGGTCGACCGTATCAAATGTGGCCGACAGATCTAACAACACCAGTGCTGCCACACCACCTCGATCCAGATGCCTACGGAGGTCATTAGTCAGAGTGACCAGAACCATCTCCGTCCCATGACCCGGGCGAAAGCCGGACTGGAAGGGATCAAGGACAGAAGCGTCATCCAGAAAGCTCTGTAGCTCTGTCGCTACTGCCCTCTCGATAAGTTTGCCCAAATAGGGCAAATTGGACACCGGCCGATAGTTGGCCAATTCGGCCGGGTCCAGAGATGGTTTTTTCAAGAGAGGGCGGACCATTGCTTCCTTGAGTGCCCTAGGGAACCGTCCCTCCAAGAGGGACTTGTTGACAATCTCCCTCAGGGCACCTCGAAACCGCTTGCAACCCACTTTAACGAGCCAGGAGGGGCATGGATCAAGGTTGTATGTGGTTGGACGCACAGATACGAGCACAGATACTGTATCAGACCAGTGGTCCATTTAGTCCGACATCCTTTCTCACGCAGTGGCCAACCAGTTCCTCTAAAGGGACAACAACAGGACATAGAGGCTGAGACCTTCCCCTGATGTTGCCTCCTGACTCTGGGATTCAGAGGTTTAGTAGCTCTGAATGTGGAGGTTCCCCTCAGTCACCATCCCTAGTACACACTGGTGGCCATATCCTCCATGAATTTATCTAATCCCCTATTAAAGCTGTTTATTCCTGCAGTCATCACTACAACCTTTGGCAGTGAATGCCACATTTTAATCACTCTCTGTGTAAAGAAGTATTTCATTTCATCCATCCTGAATCTACTGCCTATCAGTTTAATTTGATGCCCCCTTGACTGCCATCTCATAGGATCTCATAAGCATCCTATAGGATGTTCTTGATGCCTCATCACGAGCGCGACGCCACCGTCTCTCTAGTCGTCTCAGTTCTCGCTTCAGCTGGCGCAACTCCGGAGTGTACCAAGGTACCCACCTAGAACGAGTGCGGAGAGGACGCCTGGGAGCGATCTCGTCGATGGCTGAGGAGAGCCGGTCATGCCAGTCCTCCACCAGTTCATCCAACGAACCACCAGGGGGCCTTGGATCCCGCATATCCGTCTGAAGCCGCGTAGGGTCCATCTGGCTGCACAGGCGAGCAAAAATCCGCTCGCCCAAACAGGGTCAGGGTGGAACATTCAGACGGGCCTTCAGAGCCTGGTGGTCCAACCATGGCACTGCTTCCGCAGTGATCCCAGCCGCGAAGATCAGATCAAGCATGTGACCGGCCCAATGCGTGGGGGCTGTAACAAGTTGAGAGAGTCCCAGTGCCACCATAGACGACACTAGGTCCATAGCCCGTCTTGAGGCCGTGTCCTCAGCATGGACGTTGAAATCACCCAGTACAATCAGCCGAGGGTGCTCCAACGCCCAGCCTGATACGGCCTCCAGCAGGGACGGCAGGCTATTGGCCGGTGCGTTGGGCAGTCGGTACACCAACCAAATTGCCAAACTCTCCTCAGCCTCCAGCATCGCGCCGACACACTCAACGCCCGCGATCTCCACAGCCGAGAGCGCCCTGAAGGACTAGACCTCCCGAATGAAAATAGCCACTCCTCCCCCCCACCCCTTAGTCTGAGGTTGGTGAAAGACCGAGAACCCAGGTGGGGTGCCCACGATCTCGTTATTTTCTCTCTCAGATTTATCATAATAAGCATCTATTGGTGTGATTCTTGTATGTAATGACTACCAAGTTTTCAGTAAGCTGTCTTTGATAACATGACTTTTACATTTAATTTCTTTTTGAAGTGCTCTTCCAGTTTTTTTTAAACCAAAAGATGGCTATGCAAGCCTTCCATCAGGTCAGCAGCTTCCAATTTCATCAGTCTTTCATGTGGATTTTTAATCCAATCAGAAACCCATACCAAACCAGCTGCTTGGTAATATAGTCCAGTGCAGTTGGTTCTTGAGGCAAAGATTCCCAGAGCATAACACAAGTATCTTCTTGGCAGCAAGGAGATAAAAGGCAAAGTAATAATTCTTCTCACTAACTGTACTTACGGAAAACCACTGGCCATAACCTGTTGACCTCCTCAAGCAATCACTGAGCAGAATCCATGGGACTTTCTTTTTTTCTTTTCTTTTTTTGACCCCCTGAAGGGGAATTTTTTTTGTTTTTGCATTTTCTACACACTACAAATATGGAACGGGGAAAGGAATGCTAATGCCCTATCACTATTACTATGGGAAATGGGTCAGGGAAATCTAGATACATATAGTCTACTGGATAGGGGAAGGAAAACTACCATTCTGTTCTAAATCTCCTACTGGATATGGGGATAGGGTAAAGACTAATACAAATCACAATCTGAAAAGCTAGAAGAATAGATCTTTTTAACCTATTAGTACAGGTTATATAGAGATTAGTTCGATTATAAAAATATAAAGTTATTAGTAAAGGTAAAGGTTCCCTTGCTCGAAAGCCAGCCGAATCCGACTCTAGGGTTGCGGTGCTCATCTCCGTTTCAAAGCCGAAGAGCCAGCGCTGTCCGAAGACGTTTCCGTGGTCATGTGGCTGGCATGACTAAACACCAAGGCGCACGGAACGCTGTTACCTTCCCACCGAAGTGGTCCCTATTTATCTACTTGCAATTTCTTGCTTTCGAACTGCTAGGTTGGCAGGAGCTGGAACTAGAGACAGGAACTCACCCTGTCTTGCGGCACCCGGGTCTTGAACCGCTGAACTACTGACCTTCCACAGCCTGCAGTTCAGCGTCTTAGCACTCATGCTTTAGTTTTAGAGTCTTTTCTTCTTAGATTTCTTCATTTTCTGCAGTTTG
>NW_015174292.1:378400-430897 GCF_001447785.1 Gekko japonicus
TGCTTCCTGGTTCGGGAAGTGAGTCCTTGGTATGTTATTTCCGGTCACCAGTTTTTTCTCCGGCGCTCTCCGTCCTGTCCCAGCCATGATATCAACAAGAAGTAAGTTTTCCAAAACAAAGCAAAAGTTATGCGTTTTAATTCTGCTTCGTATATTTTTGCAGCTTTTGCATTCGCTTAACTTCTTATATGCTTGGTTTGGCTCAAAGTCTCTTTATTTTCACTTTAAAACCGTTTTTACAGTTTACTCATGGGGGGGCTTGAAATCTCCTCCCCCCGCGCTTCAAACTTAGGTGTTTCCAATTACTACCAAGGCCCCATTCGCTTATTTTTCACCTGAGCTTTGCTTAACTCACAGTTTGTAGCCTTGGAGATCTTTTGGAAGTCTTTTTAGAAGTTTGGTCATGATCGCGTGCTCCGGCAGTCGTCTCTGGGTGCCATGCTGGCTCCGCGGCGATGGTACCTATCGGGGAAGAAGGTGAGCCTCAATTCCTTGGGCGTCCCCTTGGAAGAGGCTCTCCTCAGCTCCCCAGGCTGGGGGTCTCCTACAGAGACCCCGGGGGGGCAGCGGGATGAACTCGAACCCCTCCCGTCAGCCCGGTCTCAGAGCATCTCCATCTAAGCGAGACAAGATGCGTCCAAGCGGCGAAACACTTAAACCGGAAGTCGAATCCATGGGACTTTCCAGAGTGAGTTTCCCCTCTCATTCCAGATTCACAGCTGAACTGTGTGAGCTAATTTACAGGCCTAAATTGATAGCCTTGACAAATAACTGCCTGTGTGTGTGTGGCTAACACCTGCAGAGTCAGAGAACCAGTAAACTTAGTTGGAAAAGACTGGAAAATTCTTTTAAGATGGTTTCTCTTTTGACAGGGAGTGCAGTGACTTTTCCTCCTTGTCTACTCCTTAAGAAAAGTCAAGATGGTGGAGGTAAGAAAGGAAGGGTACAGTGTGGCACCAGGGGCAGGCTGTCCATTTAACTTAGAGGGAAATGTTCTGTTGGGCTGCTGATGGCCAGGAGCATTCAGAATAAAGCCCCAGCAGCTTTGCCTGTGCCTCAGGGGCCACTCCATTCAGACTCTTCAGCAGCAGTGATAACCCAGTGTCAGCTCTCCAACTGTCTCCTGCCAGATCCATACCTTCTGCTGGCGGGGGACTCCAGACTGCTCCCCTGAATCTTCTGGAGTGTACACTTCACGTGCATGCCACAATAATGTCCCCAGAAGTAACATCATCATGCTAGGCACATTGTGCTGGGGATGCTCTAGCATTTGGCCAAAAACTCTATGGTCACCATAGAGTTTTAGCCAAATGCTAGAGTGTCCCCCATGCAATGTGCCCAGTGTGGTGACCTCATCATGCCAGGCACATCAGGTACAGTGGGGCTCTTTGGAGGCGGGGCCCCAAAATCTAGGGAAACCCCACTCCCATTGGGGGGGATGGCAACCCTACACTGCCATTAGTTTGCAGAAGGAAGTAATGGGCAAGTTAAAGCCCATTGTTGGTGCAGATTAACTGAGTGGCCCTAAAACACTGGCTTGTAGTTGAGCAAGGGGTCTCTCAGCTTGGCTTGCTCCAGGGTGTCAGCTATACTGTCATAAGAGTTGGGGGTGGGGTGCTTGCTTGCCAGAACTGCTGCATTCCTTTTCAGCTTCTGTAATGCTTGCTTATCTATGGCCTTGCAGGTGGGGAGTTGTGTCTGGGATTCTAGGGAACCGTGGGAGCGCTTTCGGTTCTCAGCTTCAGCCTGGGGCTTCTTCTCCCGTGCGCGGGAATGTGGCTAATTGGCCTAAGGAAGGGGGGGTGCATACGAATACCCTATATCCCATTATGCTTGTAGAAGTGACGCCATTCTTAACAGTGCTTTTGTTAATGCATCTATAGCTCTTCAATAAAGTATAACCTTTCCATGAAGCGTGTACTCAGTTGTTGGCTGTGGAACCTGACACAGGGCTATTTTTATTGGGATATTTGCTTAATATAGCAGAGTTTGCCCAGTCAAAAAAGTGTGATATTGCAAGCAGAAAATAAATCTCCCAAGAAGTATATTACAAAAGTAAAACTTATATTTATTCAAGTAGATTCAGTTCACATTCAGGTTGCAGTCAAAAGGAGAGAGAGAAGCCTAATCTAAAAAGTACTTTCCCTATCACTGGTGACCAGATAATCCAGCATCATGTGAATGGAATTATGATGGCATTGCTTCTATAGGAGAGACCTATGGAGCTGTGTGACTCCATGAAGAGATATGTGGAGAACAGGGGTAGAATAAAGAACACTTTAGAGAGTAGAGGTCAGAGGGCAACTCCCAGGTTAAGACAAAGAGAGAGAGAGAGAGATCCCATTCAATGAGATGACATTTGTACACACTTTGAGTGATGTTGTGACCCCAATGTCCAGGCATGCTGAGTTGCTCACTCCAACAATTTTAATTTCCCAGTCCAGAATCACCTTTGTATTCATGCCTCATAGGACTGTAAAATCCTGTCAGTGCATGAGAATAATTGCTTTCATTATGACATTTTACTCTTTAGTTGATGCTGTGCATCCAACCATCCATGCATGGAAGACAAAGGATTTCTCCACATTCCTCTCCATTCCTGCAGCTCCTTCTGACCTCTAGAAAGATCATTCCTGGGGTTGTGGGATCCATGTAGAGGAAGAGCCTTGTGGCTCAGTAGATTGACATAAAGAGGAATAAAGGGATGAAATTGTCCCCTGTCCTCAGGGAAACTGCACTTCCGGATGAGGAAGGAGGAACAATTTTACTCCCTTATCCTTGCTCACTCTTTCCTGTGCAACCCACAGAGCTATTCCTTTGCACAGGTCCCACAACCCTTGAAATGATCTTTTTAGAGGTCAGAATGAGCTATAGAAACAGAGAAGGATGCAGGAAAGCCCTGTGTTCTGTGCACAGAGTGATAGGACATGCATCTGTGTCTTTATTGTCAAGCATTACAAACAATGTGATGGTGCAATGAGGAACTTTTTAGAGTAGTTCACTGTTCTAAAAAGCTATGGCAAGAAAGCAAGCAAATCATACATACTCCTCTGTTCTTCATGTTTCCTTTAAAAAAAGTATAGAAATGGGATCTGGATATTTTAAACACTGGCTTAACTTTCAGAGTTGGCAAGATACCTTAGGAAAGGATTCATAATTGCATAGGTCTTTGCCAAAATGTTACACTGCATCACAGTCTCATTTAATAAATCATCAACCTCACTGCTACATGAACACCAAACTCCCAGCTAGGTACACACACAGCTTTTAGACCTCAATTAATAGAAAGGTTAGAAACCTGGAAATTGAAAATGGCAGATCCTTAATGTTCTGTTTTTCGGGGGTGGGGGTGGGAGTAATGTCTTTATAGTCAGAGGTCAAAGGTTAAATTTAGTTTGTATCAAATTACAAAAATATGCTTCTCATGCATATTAGATTCTCATGCTCAGAGTTATTCAAACTGTAATGAAAGCAAACATTGAAAGAGATAATCCCATTAAAGATGAACTATTCACTTGAACCCCAAATGCTTCGTAACTAAAATAAAACCATCATATAAGAATGATGCAGTCCAGCCCTTTAGGAAAACTGGGCTGAATATTAGCTCTTGGACTAATAAAAAGAGAAGAGGTTAAAATCCTACTTTTATGAAGAACAAAACGATTGATGTTCTCCTACTGTTTACAGTATTTTTAAAAATAAAACAGGAACTCTTCAGTCGGTTCCTTTATCATTAGAATTCAGAGTCACTCAAATATTCAGGTACAGTCCCTTTATGTGATTGCATTATTTCAGATTTCCTGCTTGATTGAGAGCCCCTCGCCCCACATGATAAATGAAGCCCCACGTTGAAACATGTCCAGTGGTTTTAAAAGGACAGATTTTTCCCATGAAGGTGCTTTCAAGCAATCATTTCACTACATGAAGAAATCTAATGTGGTACAGTCATGGGAAAGGACTATAACATATACATTTGCGAACTGTTTCATAGCCCACTAAAGAAATGCTTTGCGCAAAGAAGAGGCATCCCTTGGTATGGATGATTTATAGGCTTTTCTAGCTAATATAATTCACATGCATACAATAGACACTGCACTAGAGCAGAAACGTGTGTGTTTCATGCTGTGTTTTGCTCTGCTGTATAAATGGTGCTTTTGAATTACTTGGGTACACTCTCTCAAGCAGCATCCTTGACTGTGACAATGCAAGACATGATCTTGTTACACTGGCTGGCTCCTGAAAGGAGACCTGTGAATGGTCAGGCCTTGTGGTTATAACCCTGCAGGACAACCTCATGAAATACAAAGGAAACATGGAACATGCCATAGCCAGCCTTTATAGCTCTCTGTGCATCCACGGTCTGGGCTGTAGTTTACATATGCAGGAGAGGGAGGTAGAACAATGAAATGGGAGACTGCTGAGGTGGCAGAATAGACTTTGGGTGATTCTGCATCTGGCATTCACTCCACATTTTCTTAACACTGAGGAAAAGGTGTAGCTCAAAACCACATTCAAATACCCCGGGGCAATGCCATACTGACTGCAAAGTCACCCCTGAACGGCCATAAATATATGCAGAAGGTACCATAAAGCCCAATGATCAAAGAAAGTGAAAGCAGCATGCAATGCAGAGGGGAATTTCTTTTCCAGTGTGGGCTTGGTAAAACAACGGAGGGAAAAGCCAATGCAGAATTGTCCTTTCACTTTACACCACAGGGAGATGATTATGGTGGTTTACATTTTGGGAGTGTTCGCCTAGTAAAAAAATTCCCCACAAATAGAAAAGCAGCTCAGCATGAAAAGAGAGCGGGCATAAACTGTCTTCTTAGGGTTGCTGCAGCGGGGGACTCCCAGCTCGCTCTTGGAGTGTGCGCGTGCTAAGCGTGTGCACGCCGCAACCATGACACCCGGAAGTGACACAACCACGCCGGGCACGCTGGGGGTGGGGCCACGACCATCCGAGGGAAAACCATAGCGTTTTCCCTCGGATGACCATGGCCCCGCCCCCAGCGGGGAACGGGCCTCTGGGGCCGGGGTTTCCCCGCCCCCCGGGGGGACTTGGCAAGCCTATGTCTTCTATTTGTGTTGAGCTTTTTTAAAAAAAGAAACATTGGAAGCTAGAATCCCCTCCCCTGCAGACAGAAATGGTGCAGCTCATTCTACCACCTCCACATTGTACCTGTTCATTCTTCAGCATGAGTATCTCAGGGTCAAGGGGGGTGTCTAAATCTAGCATTCCTCTCCTGAACAGCTGATTCCAGCAACTTTAAAGTGTATCTGCTGTGCCTATTTGGCCACATGTTCCTCATCCAGCTAGGTATACACACTCTGAAGCATGCTTATGTACATATAATACTCCAAAACAGATTAGGTTGTATGTCTTTAAGAGTAACATAAGAAAAGATCTGAGAATCTAAATGTGGTGATTGTAGTGAATGCTGAATACAGAGCTGAAACTTTGTCCCCATGTACTTTGATCCCATGTCTAATTTTAAGCATCTTTCCAGCCCTATTTTTTTGTCTTATTGTAAATAAAAGCACTGCTTGGTATCTTGGCTTGGAGTCTGGCAAGGAAAGACTGTGTTTCTAATAATAACAGGATCAAGCAAAGAAACCTGCTTTTTTAATCTGCAAGTCAAATGTGACAATATCTCCCTAAAATCTCCAAGCAGCTCCTAGGGAATGGTACAAAGAGAAAGACACATTTTGAAATTATGTCTCAACACAATACGTATCAGTCTTTATCCTCAACAAAGTCTTTTGAAATGAATTAGAAGAGTCTATTCCTTAGTTTATTCCTTTAACTGGTGTTATCAGTATGTTTCTAAATGATAAAACATCATTGAACTGAAATCTGTTGACAAAGAGGTACATACAATAAGTACTGGCAAAAATGTTTTAAAATACAGCACAAGTACAAAGGGGTTTCTTCACACTGCCAGACTGTGAATTTTGATTTTGTCACCATTCATAATTTTCTAATTCTGACTATGAATTTGTCCAGCTTGTAATACTGAGCTGTATAAATTGGGCATTATTTCTGCAATTATTTTTTTCTCCATTGTTCCATGTTTAGGATATGTGCTGCCAAAGCGATTGACTTGGAATATTAAATGAGATTCAGAACACGTATGGTCAGCATTAAGATAACTGCAAGACCAAAGTCAGCTGCTTTAAGTGCACACACAGAAGTTCTTTAATGTTAATTGTTTACTTGATTGATTCATTCATTGCTGTGAACTAGGTCCTCAGACCAGCTGAGTTTCTTTTCAGGTCAGATCAATGATCTTCTGGTTTGTTTCTCTCAGGAATCTAAATGTTCTCTTGGTCCTGGATAGTTTTTGAGAGGTAGCAGAATTTCTACACATTATTTCATTATTGGGTAAGAGGCAGGTGAGATCAAACAAATCCCAGTGATATCATAATATGAATGCAAATCAAGCACCACATACCAACAATTAGGAAATAACTCTTGGAAAGCAGATGAGAATTTTCTGAACATTCTCTGAGAAAACTCATAGATAACGGAATGTTTTTAAAGCAAGCTGAGGGGAATTTGCTGGTCACCAGTGAAGAAAGGCTAATGTGAATCTGGATCCAGATATAGGGACCTGGCAATTGTCCACAGGATTGTGGCTAATGGAAGACAGATGCCACCTCCCCATATCTACATGTCCATGTACAGTGTATAATAACATTTCTTTGAGTCTGCCCCCATATTTGATTCTTAGGTTAATGCAACAGTGTGAATCAGCCCTTTCCAAAACAAAACACAGCCACCTGCATTATAGTAAAAAAGCCAAGCCACATTGTATTGATATTATATCTCAGAACTCTCTGCTGAGCTCAAGAATTTGGGAGCAGACAGACATTTGGCTCTTTTATAACTAAAAATAGATCACACTGTTCCCCCCACTCTCAAAGTCTGAAAGGAATACGAAATCAATTGAGGGCTCAGAATTTATTTTATATGCCGTTTCAGTGTGTATGCCAAGTTTCAGTTCTAGCAGCAAATTTTTATGACTGGTTTATAATCCTCTCCCAAACCCTGGTTTATAGCAGAAATACTGACACAATGATAACTATGGCAATCCTGGTGGTGCTGTGATATTTATGGTTCCCCAATGCCAAAGGGGTCAGTCCTTCTGAAACACAGTTGTTCTCTGACCTCTTAGAAATCAGGTAATTTAGTGATCATATGAAACACTTTACTAGAGTTTCTAGTGGTGTGAGTAGAAGCTCTCACACTGAGAGACAGCGGCAAACCACCTTTATTTAAAGGGAGCTACTGTTGGTGATTCAGAAGAATTTTTCTTGAGATCTGAGTTCAACTCCACCAGTTTCTTTCCCCACACACACACACACACCAGTGCCTTTGCAAAAATGGAATAGCTCGTGTCAGCGACTGTTTTGTTAAGTACCAGGAAGGATGTACCGTATTATGTATTTCCAGTACAAACACTGCCCATAAATAACTGGACCAAACAAAACCACTGAGCATGTGCACACATTTAGTACCCAGCTAGATTCGAGTCCAGGAGTACCTTAGAGACCAAAAAAGGTTTCAGGGTGTAAGCTTTTGAGAGTCCAACTTCCCTTCATTTGACATCTTCATCAGACAAGGGAGCTTTGACTCTTGAAAGCTTACACCGTGAGTGATTTCCCACAAGCGCTGCTCTGCGCTCACTCTTCTCTTTGGCCCGATGGTACGTGTCAATTTCACAAAAGCTGCTGCGTGACCGCATTTTGCCCCGCAGCTACGTGCGATTTCCCCCGCATCTACTCAACCCTGTTTTTTGAGGATTGAGTGGACGCGGGGGAAATCGCACAAAGCTGCAGGGCAAAATGCGGCCACGCAGCAGCTTGTGTGAAATTGACATGTACCATTGGGGCAAAAGGGAGTAGTGAGCGCGGAGCAGCGCTTGTGGGAAATCACCCACTCTTGTTGGTTTCTAAGGTGCTCCTGGACTTAAACCTAGCTGGTTTACCACAGACCAACAAAGCTATCCTCTGAAGCATTAAGTACACTCTGTCTCTGGTTCTATACTTTCCTTCCACTTGCCAGCTCTTTGTTTGTCCTCTATGGCAAAACTTATTCCTTTGGTGCTGGGCACTTGATGCTCATGGAAAGGTGCTGAGCAGAAAGCAGCCACTGCTGGAAGAATGTGCTCTGCAGTGAAGGGATGACTCTACAATGTGCTGCACTCAAAGTGCTACACAAATGAAAGCAAGGAAACGGATCCAAGCCTAAAATTTCCATTGACTTTGATGGAACTTTGCTTAAGTGCTTCACCAGGACCGAGGTTTATTTTTGTTTATTTAGTTAAATATTCATATCCTACTGTTTGCCAATGCTCAAGGCATCTAGGTTGATAGCAGTGACTCAAAGACTTGTGTGCACAATCAGGTCTTATGGGTAGAATTGCAAATGTAAGAGCTGTTAAGTGCATGTTGTTCAGTTTAAAGCAAAGGAAAAAACATTTCCTGCTTGGGCATGCTTAAATCTTACAACAATTCCTGTCTGTTGTTCTGCTCCAGGACCAATTAGCACCCAGCCATGATTTAGCCAGGATGTGCAGATATTCTGATGGAGAATCATTACTATTTGTTACTTTCCTAGGTTACCTCCCCCGCCCACAAAACTGTTTCCAATGGACATTTTACTAAACTGTGGGGAGGGTGCTAGGGCTACAAACCTCCAGGTGGGGCTGAAGATTTCCTGGAATAAGAACTGATCTCTATGGTCCTTTCTGCACTTGGATCTCATCCCTGGTTTGATCAGAGTTCAACTCAGGACACAATACCTTGCATTTATCCCTGGTTATAACAGCAACCGTTTATCCTGGGACAAGTGTAGGGCAAAACCAGGGTGACCTCAATGTAATGTGGAAACAAAAAATACCCCAAGACAATTACAGGGGTGAACTTGAGTGCAGTGTAGAATGTAAAAATACCCTGAGATAATTACAGGGGTGAATTCGAGTGTAGTGTAGAATGTAAGTTCAGGGACAGGGTTGTACCAGGATTTGAGGTCTAGTGCGGAAAGGACCTATGTGACAGAGATCAGTTCCCCTGGAGAAAATGGGAGTGGTGGCACAGAGAGCAAAAGCACCTGCCTTAACATCTAGCGAACAGCCTGTAGGCTATTCGAGACCCACCGCGGCCGGAGTGAGCACCCGACCCTAGTCCCAGCTCCCGCCCACCCAGCAGTTCAAAAGCCTTAAAAAACAACTTGCGAATAGATGAATGGGTACCTGCTTTAGAAGGCAGGGAGCACCCTCCTCCATTGGGAGGTGGGGTGGGACTAGCAGCGGTGATTTGGCGAGCGACGGCGGCAGCAGCGGAGTGGTGTGTAATGGCGGCGGCAGGCGAGGTGGCAAGCAGAAGTAAAGAAAGACATAACATCGAGCGGTGGACCGGCGGCAGAGGCGGAGCCAGGAAGTGCAAAGACCCAGCGGCGCAGGCGCGGGGGAGCCTGAGGGATGGAGCTGGAACCACGCTGCGGTTGGCGCGACGAATGGCCTGTCGACTCCAGAAGACCACCGAGAAGTCTGAAGAAAGAGTGGATGGAGAGGCCAAGCTGAAGCCGGGAGCCGAGCCGAGACAAGCTGAGGAAATACTACCTGAACCCCACTGGGTGCTGGTAGGCAATCCCACCCCAATGATGTATGTGCCCATAGTTAGGGATAATAAACTATGTAAGCTGCTCAGAGACCCCGTGGGAGGGGTTCGAGCGGGATATAAGCTGAATGTAAATTTTTAAAAAATGACTGCTTTGGTATGGAATTATGCCCCACTGAGGTCCTGCCCCTTCCCAAATATCTCCTTCCTCAGGCTGCACTCCCAAAGTCTCCAACTATTTCCCAACCCATGGTTGGCAAGCCTAGGTTCTCCAGTGCACTGCATGACCAATTTGATGAGTGTTGGCAATGGATAGCCCATAGGGTCTCGGGAAACTTTTATCAGGCTGCATGCATGCCTCATCAGAAGAAAGAAACCATTTGCAGATGGTGTTGTGAAAAAGGACGGTGCAGATTCTAACAGAGGGTGTCCCTAATGTTTTCCAGGAGAAATAAAGAGAGTGAGATAAAACGCTATTCTTCAGGCTTTGCTGACATTGAAGGCCTAAGTGAGCTCTCTGGCAAGGTGCAAAGACCCATGAAGACAAGTCGGCTACTGCAGTATTTATTAGATCTCCTTGATAAAATTCCTGACATCCAGAACTTTCTTCAGTGACTGACTTTCGTTAGAGTAATTGGGACAAAGCAGATGTGACAGAAGAGGCCTTTTTTGTTTTACGTATAAGACCTTGGCATTAAGGGCTAAAAGGGGAGAGCATTAAAAACCTAGTGTGACAGAGATTCTGAAACAGTTTGATGTGACCCTAGGGAAAAGAGCTGTTATCACCACTTACCAGTGGAGCAACCCTCATGATGAAGGAACTTGTGAGAAAATGTGCCACAGAAGTAACAGCAAATGGTTCACACAGACCTTTTACTGCTATGTCCTCTTTTCCATACCAGGAACTTGCCTCTGGGAAGCAGACTCATTAATATGAAAACATTTCAAAGGAAATTCAGAAGGTAAAAGTGAGCTTGGCTGCGTGTCAGACTATCTCCATAAAAGGGCAGTCCTGTCTAATGTGAATTCTACTAAAATATACAATACTACAAAAATAAAATTGAGAATAAATTACATCACCAAGGGGAAAACCACCAGCTCTGGGGCTTGACAGTCCAACTTGAAATCCTCAGTAATATTGGAAACTTCTGTTTCTTATCCTGCAAAAGAAAGATTTTTGTTATTCATTGCATAACATTCAGAATGTGTTTAAAAGACAACTGCTTGCATCTAAAACTAGGGAACTTGATATTATTGGGTGCTCAGAACTAGTAAATATATCCCACAAATTCAAAACAATACAACAAAATTTGCCCAAGTACATGATGTAACTTTAGTCGATTCCAGAGTTTGGAAAATATCTGTCCTAGTTCTAGCATGCCCTCATTTCCCATTTATCTTTCCAATGACCCATTTGCACAGCTTCAGACAATCTTAGGCAATGAGCAACATAGTGGATTGTGCTTCTGTCGTGTGTATGAATATGGGTAAGTACAATTAGTATTGGAACAGTGTCAAAAGAAGGTAATATATTTGATGCAACTTTGAATGTGGGATATTTGGGAGGAGGGCTTAATGAAAGTAATGGAAAATAGAGGGTTTCACTCTTTCGAACACTGTCTTTTCTAACAAAAGAAGAAATCTAAATAATCAAAGTTATCTGCATTTCTTTTATACCGTTATTGCATGGTATTTGTTCCTTTCCAAATAATTTTGCTGCTTTAATCACCCAGAGCTCACTTGCTCTGGCTTTTCAAATCAACACATTTTGCTTGGGGGTTGCCTGCAGTGAAATCTTTGGCTTAAGGGAGATATGAATTTCTACATCTCTTTCAATTAGGAGATAGTAGTTGAAAATCTAAGATGCTGTAATAGTGCCCTACAAAACGAATGTTATTTTAAACCCTGGGGCCAGTATATTAGCTGGCTACTCAAATTATCTCTGGGCACTGCTGCAGATTTCCACAGGCTGTATAAACATACACTCTGAGTTAAACCCTGCCTTGATTAACACCTCACAAAAGTTCAGTGGAGTTGGACAGCATATGGGCTGGAATGTGCTCTGTGATGCAGATCTAACTGGGGCGTATACTACAGTCATCACACTAATACCCAGATCCTAAATTTATTCAAGGGAAGAAAGTTAGCTTTAAAAAGAACCAAAACAGTCCACATATACAGTGTCTATGATCAAATGATGTACTTCTTGCATTAAACAGAGCATATTCTCCATGGCGTGCCATAAAAAGAGGAAAATCCCATATATTCATAAATGTGGCCTTGTCATAAGAGTGGATTTTCTCTATTTTACTTCCTCTGGCACTTATCCTTCATTGTTGAGGCACCCAAAAGGAAGCCAAAATGGTCCATAACCTCCACTTTCTGTACAGGTCAGCTAGCCTTGGTTTCTTTACAATGCACATAAGGGCTCTTTGCTAACAGATTACAGCTCAAAGAATTTCACGTGTAATCCTCACAGTAAAATAGTTCAGTGTTTTCACTCCCATATTATAGATAATGGGGACTGGGATGACAGTTTGGCTCAGTTCAAATGCTTACATGGATCACAACACCCAACATGATACAAGATGAGGACCATGGATATGGGCACAGAATAAATAACAGGGTGATTCAGTTCATTTCATTTTGTTCACTTATAATAGTAACCCATTTCAAAACAGTGTCCCTCATAAGTATATACAGCACTGTGTGCATGTGTCATTTCAGTCATATTCATTGTTAGAATTTTTATTTAATTAAATATTTGTATTCTATTTTTCTCCCACACTTGGACTCAAAACAGCTTACAAGGCAAAATACACTTACATACACATTTAAACAAAAATAAACAAAAAAATATACCCCAGTCCAAACTTAACACCATTGATGAGCCATGAGGACATCTTTAGTTGGAGCTGGCTCCATCAACATAGGTCACACAGGGCCACAGGCTGTGAGACATGGAACAAGAGCCCTTTGGGTCACACCAAAACTTTGCACATCTGGCTAAACCCAGTCTGCACAAAGAGAGGGGCAGATGCTCAGCCCAGCTCTTATTGAACTTTTTAAAATGATCCCAGTTTCCTCCCCTGGTTGTATCTCCTTTCCTCAAGAGGTTGGGATGAAATTCTCATGAAGTGTACTGCTTACTCAAGGATCATCCCTCCTAAATGACATACAGATTTTTTTAAAAAAACCTTGAAACATAGGAAAGGATAGATTTTGATTCTGCTGCCCCTTAAGCTTGTTTTGTTTAAAAATAGAACTCCTCCCTACTTTCTTTATGTGAACGAGAGGGCTTGACTGTCTTTCCCCCCCCATGCCAGGGGCTAATAACAACATACTTAAATATGTGATCAAATCCATCCTCATTGCTGATCTTTTGCATCTTGTCTCTTCTGATCTGTATGTCTGGTCTGTATGTGTTTACTGTTGTGGGTGAACCTCTGCCTTTTCCTTCCAGTTTGTCCATCGAGAAGACATGCTTCTTATCATAAATGTGGGGGAAGCTTGAGCACCTAACTGTGATGCCCATCTTTATTTCTGCAGCCCTGCCTGCCTGCCAACAGTACAAGCAGGGAGCTTTCCATTTTGTCTCTTGCAGGTAGTGGACTTCTGATTGCACATTCTGGAAGCACTCTGCATGGACAACCATGTGCTCAGATGCCCAGTTCACATGACTTTCATCCCTCTCAGTTACTTCTGAAGCCCTACAAATTGGGTTTCCACTTTCTGTCACCTATGTGTTTGTGTGTCTAAGAATGAGATTGAGATGCCTACTCTGTCCTTGGAACATAGAAATTTGTTAGAACAGCCCTTTATGTCGGAAAAACTTTTGAAAATGGTCAGAAATATGAAAAGCAATAAATCTCCAGGACCTGATGGGTACCCAATTGAATTTTATAAAAAATATGCAGATTTACTATTGGAACCGCTTGCTCAAACATGTAATTGGATTTTAGAAATTGGGCATCTTCCACCCTCATGGCAGCAAGCGATAGTGACGGTGATTACGAAAGAAAAAATAGGATCAACTACTCCTGCAGATTTTCGCCCTATTTCATTATTGAATGTAGACTGCAAGATTTTACAGCCACTCTAGCAGCCCATCATAATATCTTTATTAATCAATATATCAACCATGACCAGGTTGGGTTCATTCCTGATAGAGACCTGGTAGAGAATACACACAGGGCTTCAAGCCTGAGACAAAATGCTCTGAAAACATCAACTAAAATGTTGATGCTTTCACTAGATATTAGAAATGCATTTCATTCACTGGAAATTCCCTTTCTAAAATCTGTTTTAGGAAATATGAGCTGTGGCCCTAATTTTCTATCTGCAGTATCGGGACTTTATAAAAAAACCTCAGGAACAAATAAAAATTAATAACTCACTATGAGAACCTATTCAGATTCAGACAGGAACCCGTCAAGGTTGCCCCCTTTCACCAGCTCTATTTGCCTTAGCTATTGAACCCCTCACTAATGCCACCAGAACAGAGGATTCCATCAAAGGCCTTTCTATAGGGTCCCATACGTATAAGATCAATTTATTTGCCGACGATATGCTTTTATTTGTTACAGAACCTGAGAACTCTTTGGAAGCTCTCCAGAAACTCCTGGGAAGTTTTGCTCAAGTATTCGGTTTACAAATTAATCAAAGCACCCTCCCTTCTTTTCTGACTGTAGAAGAAGAATGCTTTCTTAAATTGACTTATAATTATAGATGGACTACATCTGCTC
The DNA here is from genome assembly GCF_001447785.1 of Gekko japonicus. Classification (NCBI taxonomy): domain Eukaryota; kingdom Metazoa; phylum Chordata; class Lepidosauria; order Squamata; family Gekkonidae; genus Gekko; species Gekko japonicus. The sequence continues at coordinate 392,767 of NW_015174292.1, forward strand.
TTAAATATTTGGGCATATACATCCCAGTTAATTTAGCAGATTTACAAAAATATAATCACAACACAGTCTTTCAAGACATAAAGCAGAAATTAACTGTATGGGACAATAACTTACTTTCATGGGCAGACCGATATGATACTGTGAAATCGTTTGTATTGCCAAAATTCATATTTCTTTTCCGGGGTAATACCTTTAGATATTGCTTCTACTACTATTAATAAATGGCAATCAGCTCTTCTTGATTTTTGGGGGGCTCACAAAAATCATCAGATTAATAGACATACTTTGGTATGACGTGCAAAACATGGGGGTTTTGGAGTACCAAGGCTTATTAATTACTATTACTCAGCACATTTGGCCATGATACTTAATATTTTTATAATAATAATTCTGGAGATTGGACAGAGTCATATAAGTAACCTAGCTTTTCTTTTTCTTTAAGCTGTGTTTTGGTAAGATCCTAAGTTACGATGGGCAGAGATACAAACCAATCAATTTCTCATGATTTTAATTCATACATGGGACAAGTTTAAACCTAAATTATTATCACCAATATCAAAATGTATGTCTTTTATTGGCCATAACTGGTTTCTTTATGGAATGACTGATTTGGAACGCGCACAATGGAAATGCTCTAAGGTGACCAGACTTCTGGATCTTACAGATGGCAAACAGTTATTGAACAAGACCTCTCTAGAAAATAAGATACGTGGCATGATAAAATGGTATACTTACCTTCAACTATGACACATGTGCTCTCAGACTGATATTCATTGAATTTTGCAGCAACCTTTAACAAGTTTTGAATGCATCCTCCAACGACACTCTGGAAAAATAAAGGAAAACATAAAGGACTGATTTTGATGATTTATAGGATGCTGGTTGGACTAGATTTATCAGCACCCTTACCTTACCAAAGAATGTGGCAAAAGGATTGAAGATTGGAATAATATTTGGAACTGAATGACATTCTAATCTTCGACCACTGTAATATGATATCAGTCTTTTAAAATTATATCAAGGTGGTATCTGACCACCAAAGAACTTGCGTATTCAAATTCCCAAACGAGTCCTATGTGTTGGAGAAAATGTGGGGCAGAAGGGTCTTATATACATTGTTGGCTCCTCTGTCCAGTTTTACAAACTTTTTGGAAGATGGTTCTTGACAACATAAAGATTGAGGTAGAGTGAACAGCTGTTTTTGAATTATCTGTACTGCAGAAGAGTTTCAAGAGGAAGAAGTATGTATGAACAGAAGGAATAGTGGAAATCAGAGGAATAGTCAGAGATCAAGGGACCAACTAGAAGTGCAACACAGGCATGGTGGTTATTGCACATACATAGTCTTATGAACTCTTTCATTCTCTAGACTAAATTCATTGAATTTTACTGTTGGAGTCCCTGAAAAATGTACTAATGGTACATGGTAAACCATCTTTACCATGGGGAAGAATCAGATAAGTACTTGCTAGAAAAACATTCACATGCAGTTCAGAGGAGAAAAATACTGAAGAACTCCTGTGGCAGGAAACATTCTTGAAAAATTCCTGGAAAAGGCAGAATTTGAATAGATATTATAAAATCCCATAATACTGACCCATGGAATTGCATGACCTGTTTTTGAAAATTCCAAAGGCCTATTGGTCACTATGTTTGGGGTTTCATTTTATTAAATGAGCTCTGAATCTGTGGTGTTCACTATGCATTCCCCACAGCACACAATGACACTGCCGCTATAAATAACTGTTATGTCAGCTGTTTCAAATTTCATGTCTTATTGGACCTTGCCAAGTGAGATGAAAAGAGAGAATATCTCTGAAAGAAAGAATTGCACTTGGTCTTCATTATAAATTGCACCAAGTGTTATTTCCATAATCATGACCTCTTTGCTATGGGATAATGCCTGATTTCTTTGATATTGCTTTACTGATAAACTAGTGTTGTATTCCCAAATGAAAACATGATGCATCAAGCACTGGATGATACCAGAACTTATTTGTAGCTTATTTATATCATTAAAGCATCTCTTCTTTTAAAAGTGTGAGTTGCTGCTAAAAGGCAACTATGGACAAATCCAACCTGGCTCCAAACATGCTACTGCTGGCTTCATTTCTCCTAGCATGCACATCAAACTGTGCTGAAAAATGTTAAGTCTCATCCCTCCCCTCTAACATGTTGCTCAAGCAACTAAGGGATTACTTGATACTGTTCAGCACATAAATCAATGATGGCCCAGCTTGGAAATGGCCCTTTGTGCTACATGGTGCTTGCCCATTAGCTCTACCTATGCTCAACCCACCTGCAATACTCCTACCAACCCCATTTATAGCCCAGTGAGTCACCAGGCCAGAGCTTGATGTTGTTAAACCTTGAATGCTAGAGCGCAATGTGGAGTAGGTGAAAAAAGGTCATCTTCTGGCCAGTCTGAAAAAGGCCCACCAATTCTGGCTTTGTCCCCAAAGACAACCACTGAATCCCACATTATTCAGTGGGGGGGGCGGGCGGTGTCAATCACAATGTTTGACATAAACATTACTTTGTTTTTTGCAAGAAACTTTGGGCTAGCTTTTTCTTCTAGTTGATGCCGTTGCCCTCCTCATTTCAGACAGTGCCTGCATATTTTGACATTCTGATCTACACTATCGGTTTCAGGAAGCCAACCAAACACTAGGTGAGATCCAACTGAAAACCTCCTATTCCTTGCTCACTTGCTTCTTCTCTAAGATACATCAAACTGGTTAATGAGCAATTTAGTATTGGATTGCAATTTTTATTCTTTATTTTAATTTTTAAATTATTTTTGTTAGCCACTTTCAGAAGGTATTTGAAAAATGGAAGATAAATTCACTACATAAACAAATGATTGAAGGCTGAGACTGAAGCTAAGCTATCTATGACTTTACCAGGTTATACTATATAGAATGTAGTGTTGCTATGAATCCTAGCTATTAACTATAATTGATGGTTGGAAACTTCAGCTCCGGTCTGCTTCTGCCTGGCTCTGTATCCAACCTACCATATTTTGCCTTGGCTCTGCCCACCATTCCCTGCTAGATACAATCTCTGGTCTTTTTCAGGGAGTTGGTTTTTTAAAACTCAAATCTTGGCAGCAATGCAAAGCTGTAGTCTGGAGCAAACATATGGCATGTCGTGAATAAGGAAGATGCTAATGCAGAGCGATCTGAGCAAATGAGATTTTTACGACACACAAAAATTGCATATCATGGTTTCAACGAGTTCTCTGGGAACTGGTTTAATTGGGTCTCCATGTTGATATCCACAGAGGATCTGCTCCAAAATACTTAACAAAAAATAACACAGATGCCTTTTCATTTAATAACTTACCGTGGAGAAAGATGGTGATTTTGAGCAACCCTTTCCTCAAGTTCTAAGTAGTAGTTCTTCTGGCTGGAGAGCAGCTTTCAGCTTCTCAGTTTTATTTCATTTATTCAAACCATATTGGCTTACATTAATGAAATATACACTCTGAGCAAGTGTCTTTGCAGAGTTTGCATATGAGGATAGAATTCCCACTGCAGAAAAATACAAAAAGGACCAGATAAGGCCATGAAATATTGTGCGCAGAGGCAGATGACAAAGCTGGCAGGTTGCACCATGGGAATAAGCAGCAACTAGTGCTTGAGGCAGAGGTATGGGAATACACTGAGGCGAACACAAAGATCTCAAAGGTGCTGTAAGAAAATCTAAGGAACAGCTCTGTAAACCTATAGGTCTGTAAACCATTGGGCAGAAAATCTGGATTCTCAAAGAGCTGGATTTGGTCTCCATTTTCAGTCCCTCAGTCCCAGGCAGATGGAGCTGGAACCAGCATGAGCCACTCTACAGTGGTCTCATAAGCCAAGGGGGAAAAAGTTACATGGACAAAGCTGGGAGGGAATTGCGGTCTTTGTCAGAAGAACAGCGGTAATCTGGAGCCTATACATAAGGAATGTGATCTTACTATATACTACAGAAAGTTAAATAAACTTAAAAAAATAAGTTAAATATATTTTCAAAAGCCCTTGAAGAGGATAGACCCATGAGGAGATGACGTGTGGGGCACTCTTTCAATCAAAGCCTTTTTCAGTGTCGGAGGTTGCAGTGCTTGAATCTTATCTCTCCACAAAAACTTGCATTTTTGCACATTTCCCATGATTTGAAAGAGCCAATTTATTGGTAACTGATTCATTGATCTATCAAAGATTCTGACCTTCATAAGGTACTGAAGAAGGAAAGTACTGCTATTATGTTTGTATAGCATTGCCAACCTCCTGGTGGGGCCTGGAAATCTCCCAGAATTACAACTGATCTCCAGACTACACAAATCAGTTCGCCGGATAAAACACCCGCTTGGGAGGATGGACTCCGTTGCATTATAATCCAACCCCATCGTCCCCAGGATCCATCCCCAAATTTCCAGGAGCTACCCATCCTGTAGTTGGTAACCCTATGATCGTCACACATTTGTTTACACAGAAGCAATCTCTGTATTTCAGAGATTATAAATAGTATATGCATCTATTCTGCCTTTCAGACTATGAGCAGTAAATGCATCTATTCTATCTATATACACATATGAAAAAGACTGACTGCAAAGGGAAATGTACAGTTCCTTGTTAATGGGCTTTCTCTTCCAACCCTCAAGGAAGACATCCTACACAATGTCTGTTAAATGCATGGGGGGAAAAGGATTTCTCTTACATCCTCCGTGAAATTATGATGTTTTGTTTTTCATGAAACATAACACAAAATCAACATTACCACTGAGCCTCTTATCCTTGTTATAATAAAATGAGAAGCTTCCTTAGGAAATACATTTTACGATGGTTAAACTCATTTTCTAGGAGACAGTGTAACTGATCTCTGGGTCCTCAGGATCTAATTTTTGTTCTCTTTCAAATCCTTCATAATTGTTCCAAAATCTTGGTCAGGTACCCATATGGTTCCCTTCATAAGGCAAACAACAAACTTAGTTGAGGTGATTTAAATTGGGGAAGTGGTTTTTGGGGAGCCAGTAAAGCTACAGCCAGTACTGAAGTCCTAAATTTAACCTCCCATCCCCACAGATTATTCTTTTCACTTTATAAAAACCCTCAGGAGCGTCTGATCTTTTTCTACATAATTTTAATTAACCTTTAAACTTCTGCAAGTATCAAGGATGTTGAGAAGACTTGTAGGCTGTGGAGCAAATATTGGGTGGATCTTGCCAACCATTTCTGCATGCAGTAGGTTGTAATCTTCAATCATTCACCCCTCCAACTACAGACCCTTGATGCCCCCCTTATGTTTCTAAGGGTTGTCCGTCAGTCAGGGGGATTTTGGGGGCGTAGCAAGAGAGAAAAGCAAAAAAGACTTATTCGGCTGACAAAAAATGTATTTATTTACTTTATTTTTAGCCCACCGTTCTCTCTAAGACTCAAAAAGGATACTTTAAAACCCTTCTATCAGTTGAGATTTTCAGTATTCTTACTGTGATTTTGTCATAATTGGTAAATGAATAGAAATAAGCCCAAAACCCTCCATTGGTTACTATGACCTCCACTGACACTTGGCAGGCCTGCCCTGTTTTTGCTTTGTCACTGATGTCCAACAACTAGTAGTAGTAGTAGTAGTAGTAGTAGTAATTATGCTACATTTTTAGCCAAAAATGGACTTCTCAGATTACTTACATCAACACAGATGAGGATCAAACTACAATATGAAGGTGCTCAGGAAGGGTTCTCAATGATGTCTGGAATGTAAGGGCAACTGACTGGTTGCTCTTTGTCCTTATAACCACAATAGCAGCTGCAACCTGGGATGAAGGGACTCTCAGCTGGAAATGGAATGAGGAACAATGAAATGATCCCTGGTTGTTTTGTCTAGCTGTTTCTGGCAGCAGCAGCAGCAGTTGGGAGCTAGGAAGAGGAAACTTTTAGTTAGAGCAGGATCCAGGCATAACGGAGGACTTATTTTCTAGGGGTAATTGTTGGGATTTTTCATTCACACTCCACAGCAGTGTCCTGCATGATTATTACTCCATGAAGGTTGTGGAGAAATGCATTATATTTTGAAGGCTGGGTTCTGCACAAACCCCACAGTCGGTTTTAAAATATTTTTCTCTGTGAGCAGAAGACAGGCAGGAGTGGGGAAAATCAATTGCTCCCATTTATCATCCATCCTGCCAATGGCTCCAGTGAGTGCCAAACCATCAAAGATTTGCAAATGGCCATCCTGGACAGTGACAATGGAATGGTCAGATCACATCTTGTCTGGAATCTGAAACCCAGAATGTGACAGAGACTTGGAATACAGGGGGCCAGACAGGACCATTCTGGTGATGCCTGGAAAAAGAGATTTGACCAGCAGACATGGTAAGGCAGACAAGAGATATAATCCCTTGGCATAGGGAGATTGGGGTCTATTTGGTCTGATTTCAACTGGGAATAAGTTTCAAGAGGGAGCTCTCATGTCAAGCTCCATCTTGGATAGTGGCCATAGTGATGTGGAGCAGACAAAGGGCAAAACTCCAAGGCAACACAAAACCTTTAGAAAGCTGTAACTTCTACTCTGAAAGAGCCTGCCTTAGAATAAGACCAGTTAGGACATGTATAGATTTGCTTAATCCATTGCTGTGCAATGTATATGAACTTTTTCCTTATAACAAATGCTTCACTACTTTAAATGACAATAGTTGTTCTCTGTACCACTTAGACCTCCACTGCTCAAACACACTTTTCAAAATAGGCACTGGGGGAAGCAAAGCAGTTGGTTGTTGGATCATTAATTCCTTGGGAGTGTGCAAGTGTGGTAAGCCATCCCCATGGGAGTGAGAGACATGGGCAGTAGGCAGAACCTTAAATTGGCAATGCTGAAGGGAAGCTGAAGAAGAAAAAGAGATTGGATTTATACCCCACTCTTCACTACCCAAAGTAGTCCCAGAGTGGCTTACAATCTCCTTTCCCTTCCCCTCCCCAGAACAGACATCCTGTGAGGTAGGTGGGGCTGAGAGAGCTCTTTCAAGGACTGCTCTTGAGAGAATAGTTCTGAAATAACTTGTGACTGACCCAAAGTCACACCAGCAGCTGCATGTGGAAGAGTGGGGAATCAAACCCAGTTCTCCCAGATTAGAGTCCATGCTCCTAACCACTACACCAAGCTGGGAGTGCTGGCCCTATTGGCAGGTAATTCCAAAGTCAACCAAGGTACTGAAGGAGAAGTGTGAGTTGATTCCTCCAAGAGTTGGGTGAGAAAGGAGAGTGGTTTATCACCAGGCTGAGACTCAGGATGACCACTAATGGCTAACACCTTGGTAGGCCAAAACGGAGTGGGGCCAACAAGTCAACAGGGCTCCACATAGGCCAGGAAATGCATTATACATGCTGCAAGTGCAAGCTTATAAGAATGCTTCAGGAGAAGGTGGGAGAACTTGAGGCACAAATCTGTACACTGAGGAACATCAGGGAGGGAGAAAGGTTTTTAGACGTGAAGGAAGAGGGGCTCCTGAGAGAACAGCAACAGCTAGCAAATCCTAAGCAAGAGGAAGGAAGTAACAAGGAACAGGTGGGTGAGGGGAAGAATGTGACCTTGAGGAGTAAGATAATCAGGAAACACTCACAGCCAGTGGAGCTGTAAAATTGCTACCAGCCGCTTCTGATGGTGGAAGATCAGAATAGCACACTCCGAGATCAAAAGGATGTGACTGACACACAAACACATAGGCAGAAAAGGAACCAAGCTATCCCATGGAGGAAGAGACAAGTAGTGGTGATTGGTGACTCCCTACTGAGAGGGACAGAAGAAGTTGTGTGCAGACCAGACAAGGAATCTCAAGAGGTTTGTTGTCTTCCTGGAGCATGTATCCGAGATGTGACCGAGAGAATTCCAAGACTGGTCAAAACTTCTGATCACTACTTGCTCCTGCTGATCCATGTGGGAACAAATGATATGGCCCAAAGAAACCTTGAATGGATCTCCAAAGACTACGAGGCTCTGGGCAAGAAGGTGAAAGATCTGGGGGCACAGGTGGTGTTCTCCATTCTACCTGTTGAGGGCCATGGAGCTGGAAGGGAGAATAGGATACTGAAGGTGAATGGCTGGTTAAGTAGATGGTGCCATCGAGAGGGATTTGACTTCCTGGACGCTGGTATGTACCTCCAACATGAAGGACTGTTGGCGATGGATGGGGTGCACTTTACAAAGAATGGGAGGAATGTCTTTGCTGGAAGACTTGCAAACCTGATCAGGAGGGCTTTAAACTGAAGCCATTGGGGGTGGGAAGAAAAATCCTGATGTTGTGTGGCATCCCCAACACTAAGTTCAAGAAAGGGAGTGACCAGAGAATAAATGAACGGGAGAGAGGTGAGTTCAGTAATTTTCAGGTAAATTCGAAGGGACCTATAGTGGGAAAGGATATCTGTAATCTGAGATGTCTTTATACTAATGCACAGAGTATGGGAAATAAACAGGAGGAACTTGAACTTCAAATATTGGAAAGTAAGTATGATCTGATAAGTATCACTGAGACTTGGTGGGATGAGTCTCATATATGGAGCACAGCGATTGAAGGATATACCTTGTTCAAACAGAACAGAATAAACAAAAAAGGAAGCGGGGTGGCACTATATGTCAAGAATGAATACACTTGCACTGAAATTCAGGATTTCGAGAATTGCCCTGTTGATAGTGTGTGGGTAAGGATAGAGCGAGGGGGGAAAAAAGGGTATATTGTTGTGGGGGTATACTACAGACCTCTGAACCAACCAGAGGAACTGGATGGTTCATTTGTACAACAGCTTGCTAAACGTTCACAGAGACAGGATGTTGTGGTTATGGGAGATTTGCTGGAAATCTAACTCTGCTAGACATGGGGCATCCCGCAGATTCTTGAATAGTCTTGCGGACAACTTCATCTCTCAGAAGGTGGAGGTGGGAACCAGAGGATCCAAATTATGTGCAAGCTGGATTTAGGTTGGGGAGTGTATAGAATGGACCCTGTGCAAGCTAAAGACATCAAACTCACAGGGACCCCCCCCCCCAATGCTCCTTTACATGCCCTGCAAATTATGTGCAAACTGGATTTAGGTGGTCCAAGTTATGCCCCCCTTTCAAAGTAGAAGCCCCCGGGAAAATGCTTTTAGGGGAAATGTCAGGTACGGGTTCAAAAGCACAAGCTACACACATCAAATGCACAGAGAACATCTTGGTGTTTCCAAGTCTGGAGAATTCCCCTTCCCCATTGCTTTGAAGTTGCTTTGTTGCTTTGAAGTTTGGTAAACATTTTATTTGAGCAGAGACAGTCTGTCTGCAAATGTATCCATTCATGAACCACCATGAACTGCTTGAGTTTGTGCTGGTTGACCTACCATGAATTTCAGTTTGTGAACCACAAACTGGCTAAAGTTCATTACGAACTTTAGTCCGTGAGTTGGTTTGTGCCCATCTCTAGCCATGCAACTCTGGCAACAAAATTTCCTGAGTTTGAAAACTGCTGCTAGAAAAGAGGGATGCTAGGCACATCAGTGAACCTTGTGCAGTCTTTACAAAGTCATTGTGCTGGATCCCAGTATCTGGTGCCCAGTATCAATGCTTTAGTGTAACAATGTTCATAAGTAGTTTGCCATGGTTCACTCACTTGCTATCTAAAAAAAAAATTTTTTTTTACTGATTTCTGCTCCAGTCCAGAACTAAACCTTGGTATTCATTAGTTCCACAGCCCCAAGGACACTCCAGCCAGCTTCTTTCACTATTTGTAACCAGAGGTCATTTCGGGGGGGATCGCGGGGGATCGCAGTTCCCCCGGGTGAGGTATGGGGGCGGGGCACATGACGAAGCCCCGCCCCCTGCTTCGGCTGCCCCGCTTCAGGCTCTCATTCAGCCAGGAGGAAGCAGGAGAAGAGGGAAGGTAAGTTGCTTCCTCCCTGCCTCTCCCCACCCCCGCCTGCCTGGGGCCAGGGAGGGCCTTCGTGGGGCTTCCTTGCACTCCCGCCGGCCTTGCAGGTCCACCGCTGGGCCCCTCATGGGGCTTGGCAGTGGAGCTGCAAGGCCTGCGGCAGCGGCCAGAACCATTGGGGGCGGGGGTGTGGCCTTATGATACACTTCCGGTGATGTCAGGGGGTGTGGCCTTATGACACACTTCCGGTGATGTCAGGGGGTGTGGAATATGCTAATGAGTTATGCGAATGAGTTCCCCTAGCTCTTTTTCTACGAAACGACCCCTGTTTGTAACAAGTAGGTAAAGTAGTCTAGGGGCTGGTTCCTAGTAGTACCTGGGATGAATGAAACGCCCTGAGCATATTGGGCATTATCTAATGAGTGCTAAAATTATGTCCTCTCATTTTCTCTCTCATTACAGTTATTACATATTTCCATCTCAATGGCTTCTCCCTAGAATTAAAAAGGAAAGTCTGCTTTGTTGTACAGTCCTTGTGTGATGACATCATATAACTTTTAAGGAGAAATGAGTGTAATGGAAACATCACATATCTCATACCATAGTGTTGCTATCAGATCAGCAATTACAGGAAATAGGATATTTGCCACTATCTGTTAAAAGGGCTTCTGCACTTACCATGAGAACCTGGATTACTGAGACATTTGGGTGAGAAAACCTTGCAGTTGTTTCATTGATATTTAATCCCACTGGATTATAGTTCTTCCACTGCCACTGAAATAGCTGCTAATGCAATGAAAACAAAAGCCTGCTACATTCACACTGTCCCGGGTCATGGCATACTGGGAATACAATAGATGTCAGAAAGACCTACATATCAGATTGCAGAATTTCCTAAAGGGGAATCTGATAATGCAATGAAATAATGGGAGGGGGAGTGTACTGCAAGAAATACTGAAAAGAGCAGACACAGCTACCACCTATCAGGAAAAGCTCTGGAAGGTTATCCTTGGTGCTATATTTACTTTAAGAACTAATGTAAGTGCCCATTCATAGTCACCCTAATTAATTAGAGCAAGAGAACAGTGCCACACTGCCATCTATTGCTATTACTAAGATGTTCAGGGTATTACTATAAATCTCTGATTGACAGAAATTAGAAGTGAATGTCAAATGATATCAGGAAACCTTATACCAAATGAGGCTCATCGAAGCCTGGTAGTGTTTGCTTTATTTGGCAGTAGATTTCAAATTTAGCTTTGCGGATGCTCACACAGAGTTACACAGAGTTCTTTGCCAGTGCTGTACTGCAAAAGTCTGTTATATTGAAAACAACTCTGTTCCTTTCTTGAACTTTCTACCTAAGGCTACTGCCATTACTGACATAATACTGGAGCAGAGAATGATACACTCTGGACCTGGTTCCCATACCATTTTCCATGTCTGTTCTGCACACGCATGTTCACCCAGTTTTTCAGGGAGCAGGGGTTCCATGACTCAGTTCTTAACAAGTATGCATTTTGCTCAAGTAAAGGTTAGATAAACCTACACAATAGCATGACAGTTTGTCTTGTGACAACTTCATTTTCAGATTCTCCAATGACTGTCCAATTAAAAGCTGAAAGATTAAAAAAAAACACCACAAAAGAAAGTTCTGCATAACTTAATATTAATAGAGCTATGCTTGCTGTTGATTTGGAAATTAGGACTGTGATGAGTTCAATAGAGCAATAAAGGAAGTGGCATTTTCTTTGTTGAGGGAAATTGGGCAAAGTTTCTGTGGCAGGTCAAAGGAGGATAACCTCCTAGCAAAGTGACAATATATATGATAACAATAAGAAATAAATACTTAACGGACATTACATCATTCCATTGCTGCTTTTGAGAAGGTAGCACCTGTCCAGCCCTGTTCACGCATTATACTTAATGGTATACTGACTGCAAGATATGATGCTCTGGGTGCCCTGAATATGTTAAATACAGGAGGGAAAGACAGGACATTGAGCAGACAGCCAAGAATGGCTGGGTTCTCTCAGTGCTGAAATCTATCAACAATATCAAATCTGGAGGATCACAGAGTGAGGTGTGAGCAAAAGTTTTATCATACTAGTAAAGGTTTCCCTTGCTCGAAAGCTAGTCAAATCTGACTCTAGGGGTCATTTCCATGGTCATGTGGCTGCCATGACTAAGTGCCGAGGCACATGGAACTACATGCTGCAGCATACTTATTCATGTCAATGTTTATCATTATTATAGGCCATTGCTTTTTCAAGGAAATCAGGGTAGTTCATGCTACATCCATGTTCAGAGGTTCAGGTCAATACATAACAGGGGTAGTGGGCATGATGGTGACCTCCTTCCATGTGCTCCTTCCTGCATGGGTGAATAAATGTGTTTAAACCTTATAGAGCTTAATGAAGTTAAGTCAGAGAATATATCCTACCAATGCTAGAAAACCCTTTAGCATAAATGATAGGAGTCAAAGTTCTTCCCAAACAGGAAACCTAAAGTATTTTGTGGAAAATCCTTTTGACATACAGTCAACATTAATCACACCCTTGGGAATTTTTTGTTTTCATATTCAGCACTTGTTTTGGGAATCATAAGCACTCCAAAGATCTTTACAACAAAGATGATAGAGCTCCTCAGAAATGGGGAAAAGGTCATTCCTTTTCTGGAGGGTATCTTAATATATAGCACATCAATGGAAGAACACAGCAGAACACTGTCCTCAGTCCTATACTGGACCCATACATCAGAGCTGAAACTGAACAAGGAAAAATATATTTCTGCCCATTGAAATAGAGTTCTCAGGACAAATCACAGAAAATATGGGACAAAAGCCATAACCAGAGAAGATAAAATATTAAAAATTGTTAATTAAAACCAAAGCATGAAAAACTCAGCCAGAGCAAATATATATATATGTATATGTATATGTATATGTATATTTAAAAGGAATGTAACAGTAAGACTATATCATCTGTGTACAAAAGAGTTGGAAACTTCCAAGATGACAAATATGGAGGGTAAAACTCATCATGCGAGAGAAAGGATGTCATATAATTAATACAAAAGGTGCCACTACTGAAAAAGCCCTGTCTCTGGTTGCCAGCTACCACACCTTTTATGTCAGGGGCACAGAAAGCAGGGCTTGCAAGGCAGATCTTAACTGTGGGCTGAATGATATGGGGGAGGCAGTTCTTCAAGTCCCCTGAGCCCAAGCCATTTAAAGGTAAGAACCAGCACTTTTAATTCTGTCCAAAAACAGATGGACAAGTAGTGCAGATCTTTCATCATAGAGATAACACAGTCCCTGTAACCAACTCCTCTTCCTTTCTCCCCTCCTTTCACCTTCCTATCCTGCTTGCAAGGCAGCAACATGGTCCAGAACTGGTCAATAGTAGACTATTAATGCCATCTGGGGATTAATTTTAAGTTTGTAATATTATATTTATTGTAATTTAACTAGTGATTATGATATATTTATGTATATTTCTACTGATGTAAATCACCCAGAGCTCTGTGTATTCAGGTATTGGGCAATTCATAAATCTAAAGTATAAATAAATAAATAAATTTTAAAAACCCTGTAGCCTGGTCACCATATTTGGGACCAATGGACATTTCCAAACTATTTTCAAAGGCAACCCCGTGTTGAACTCACTACAGTAATCTAACTGGGGTGTAATCAGATAGGGTTGCCAGAGCCCTCAGTGGAGGTGGGGGTCCCCTGCAACCAGACCCTGCCCCCCAGCCACCAATCAGCTGGCCTGTTGGGGAACTTACCAGGGAAAAGAGGAAGGCCTCGGCCATATTGTCAGCATCATGCTGGAAGTGATGTCATCATGCCAAGTAACATCTGGTCAATACTCCGGTAGTTGGACAAAAAAAGTTTGGTGTAGTGGTTAAGAGTGGCAGACTCTAATATGGAGAACCAGGTTTGATTCCCCACTCCTCCACGTGATTACCTTGGGTCAATCACAGCTCTCTCAGAGCTCTCAGCCCCACCTATGTCACAGGGTTTCTGTTGTGGGGAGAGGAAAGGATGGCAATTGTAAGTCACTCTGAGACTCCCTCACATCGTGAAGAGCGGGGTATAAAATGAAGTCCTCCTCCTCCTCCTCCTCTTCTTCTTCTGTTTTTATCAGAGAGTTTTTGCCCAAATACCAGAGTGTTGCAGCAGTGTTGCAGCATGGTGATATCACTTCCTGTGTGACACCAGTGATATGACCTGGGCCTTCCTCTTTCTCCTGTTAAGTCCCATCCCACCCCATGATCAGAGCATAGCTCAATGTGGCCAGATCATGCTTTCCCAGGAATGGCTAGAGCTGATAGCAGGTGCTATGTACCACAGAGGAGACCTGAGCCTCCAACCATAGGCCAGGATCCAGTAACATGCCCAAGCTATGATATGTAAGCTTCCATTTGCATGGAATGCACAGGGCTGGTGCCAGGTTGGGGTTTTTTGCACACTAGGCAAGGCCACCTTCTGGCACACACACACCCGGTGCGCCCACCAATTTTCAAACATAAATGCATTTTAGGAAGAATGGAAAACACAAAATTTGAAATTGCTAAATTCTTTTTTTTAATTGTGAGAACAAGTAATACAACCTCTGATTTTCTCTCTCAAATAGAAAAACACAAATCACAAAGCATTTTGAAAAATCCTGTATGTGTGTTTTTATAAATTTGACGTTTGAGACGCTGTGTTCACCACTTGCCACTGACACTGGAAGTGTGAGAAGGATCCTTAGAGCAGCAGAAACATCAGGCCCTTCACAGGGACAGGATCCTGCTGCAGGACCAATGGCAGCTGCTCAGAGAATCGACAGGATGGAACGCCTGGGAACCTTGGAGAGGGCACAGGGGCTGGCGAGCATCTGAGAGCACTCCTGGACTTCATTCCCCTCTGCCTCTGGAGGATGACAGGGGGTGGGTGAAGGCCTGCCTGACTTCCAAGTCCAATCCACGCCCACCCACAAGGTGGAAGGAAGGCAGTAACCTGAGGGTGGGGGCACCTTTTCTCCCCATTCACAGGGCCCCTTTCAGCCCTGAGACCAGCAAGAAAGCAGGGAAGGAGGAAATGCTCCCTCTTCTAAGCTGTGGAGTCTTGTGAGCAAAAATTCTACTTTGTGAGCTACTAGCATTAGAGTTGTGAGCGAGTGATTTGGCTTCTGCATAAATTAGTTTGCTCTGGAGCCATCCTTCCTGAGCAAAGACAAAAATGTGTGAGCCAGAGGCTAAATAACTGAGCTAGCTCACACTCACTCAGCCTAGAGGGAACACTGGCAGGCCTGGTCACTCCACCTCCACCACCCCTCCTTTTCTTCTGGTTGCCTGAATCCCCCTTAGAGCTGATTGACTTGGAGATGAGCCACCAGGGGCTCCCCCTCCTTTTCCAGGGGGCTGGCCCAGGGCTTGGGAGCAGAGGGAGGGGCAGTTGGGACCCCCATGCCAGGCATTGGCTGTAGGGCGCACTCTGTACATGCTCAGGCCAGGGTATTCTGCAAAGGGACGCAGCATCCAGGCCTGTCCCCCAAGGGAAGGGAGGCTGGCTTCCCGGTGCATGGGTGGGGGGGGGGTATCTGTGTGAATTATCTCCCCCCATCCCCCCACCAGCGATCTCCTCCCAAAGCTGCGTGTGGGAGACTCTGGGCCTTCCTGCATGCAGCTGCCACTGAGATTCCCTTCCCAGGTGCACTGTCAGGGCAACGGGCTGGGAAGCGATGATGATGAGGAGGAGGAGGGGGCCTGGATGGGGCCTCCGGGGAGCCGTGTGCCAGACTTACCTGGCCAGCCAAGGAGGAGCCACATTTCTGCCAATGGGGGGGGGTGTCCACTCTAGTTCACCGCATGACAGGGAGGTGTCTCTCCACCACTGCATCCCGTCGGTCAGATGGGGCCATGGAACGGCAGAAGCACCGCTGCCAGTCCTCACTTGGGCAGGCTGCAGGCCGGGGGGGGGGGGGCACCAGTCCCCAAAGGCCACTTGCCCCAGTCGGAGCAGGTGCTTGAAGGGCAGGTGGTCGCCTAGTTAGCCCAATGGTAGCACCATCCCTGGGAATGCATGTGACCTATAAACTTCCATTTGCAGTTAGCAGAGGTCAGGCTTACAGCATCTCTCACTTGGCAGAGCGGAAGGGGGGAAATGACTGGGAAAAGTACTGTTGTGTGAATCATGCAATGTCACTTCAGCACAAACCTGAAAGACCTCACTGCTCCCTCTAAGCTGTGGAGTCTTGTGAACAAAAATTCTACTTTATGAGCTACTGGCATTAAAATTGTGAGCGAGCGATTTGGCTACCGCATAGATTAGTTTGCTCTGGAGCCATCCTTCCTAAGACAAAATGTGTCAGCCAGAGGCTAAAAAACTTTGAGCTAGCTCACACTGACTCAGCTTAGAGGGAACACTGCTTACTGTCAGTGTGATGCTCTAGAATCATCCAAACTCTATAGAAAAACCATAGAGATGGGATAAAACCATAGATAACACCAGAGAGTTTTGGGGAATCCTACAGCATCACACCAACGTGGTGACTTCACTTACTGGCACACAGCCATTTCCTCTGCCCCTGCCCCTGTCCCTTCCCTCTCTTAACTAGCAGGGATACAGTCCAGATATAGGTCTACCATCTCTTTGCTGTTTGTAACAACATGATCTGAGTCTCCTAAGGGCAGCAACCTCAGTCTTACTTCTGACAGATAAGGTGGGTTTGTCTCAGCTGTATAAAACCACACTGTATGACCATTTTCTTTGATTAGATGAAATATCAGGCAATCTGCTTATCTATTTTTCCATACTCTGCAGCTCTGTAAAGTCTACTGTGTAATGTTTCAGAGCAAGAGCAGCTGTAGAAAGCACAAACAACTGTACAGCACATGACATCTGTGTGACAGCAAGTATACTATCCTTAAAGACAGAAGAGCTGATTAAGACAAAGTATTCTTTTATGGCTGTGGACGTTTTCATGTTCTGTTTGGGCAACATTGCTTAGCCTTTCACTTTTTAGGGTATATCAGTATAACTTATTTACAATAAAATCTTTATAGCTATGTGGGGTGTGTGCATATGACTCTCATTCTCTCTGTATATAAGTTCAGAGACATGTATAGATCACGTTAAAAACCAGGAGTCCATTGTTCAATCAATCAACTTAATCCTAGCTCTCCTTGATAACTATGACTATCACATTTCAGAGTGATTTTACTGGATATTACTGGGATTATGTTGGGTAGCCATTCAGTCTAGACAGGAGTTTCTATTACAATGAACACAGACAAAAGGGTAATAAGAAATATTAATTCCCAGTGCCCATTGCCCATGCATAAACTGCGTATGGAACATGATTTCTGTTCACCAGGATCTGCTTTTCTCTCTTGTGACTTAGCTTACATTAAGGCAATGGCTCATTCCTTTTAACAAATTAGGAAATGGGTGGTTTGCAACACTAGAACTTTAAGGACTTTGTTACTTTTAGATGTGAGGCCAAAAAAAATCATGACTTTCTAATTTCAAGTGGAAATACTGAATTCCAACAATTTAGAAATGCATCCGGGTCTTTGTGCTCACTTTCAAACATATGTTGCCAACAAATTTAGGATCAAGGTTTATGCTGAAGAGATCAGTGGTCTCTGTTCTTGCATGAGTGTGCCAGGTGCTCTTCCAAGGACTTATTGGTGAGCTTGCATCATTCTTCAGGGTGGGCTATATCGGCCTCTGAATGCTGAGGCAAAATTCTACCAATGCACTGTGTGATTTCAGCATATATGGCTGATGGTTTGGCTTGGACACAGCATGAAACCAAGTGATGGTTAAACTAATTGATGTTAGTGTGATTGTCTGGATGCATGTTCAGTCTTTGTTTGTTGATTTGTTGGGTCTGTCAAATCAGGATCTGAATGCCAGATCTGGTTGGTTTATTAATCACAATTAGGTTTTAAGCTAAGGTTTTACATAATGTCTGAATACAGATATTCAGGCTGAATCCTGCTGTCATTCTGGCTTGTTGTCTGGCAGGGCCCTTCTAGGCTATTGAGCGAAGGAAACAAAAATAGAATTTGTTGAGGCAAACCAAGATCTACTTGGTCGCCTGTGATCTAAATCCTGATTTCACAACTAACCATAGTTAAAATAAACCATTTGCTCGTGTTATGTCTGAATTGGGCCTATGGCTCATTCTAGTGGACATGTCATATTGTCACATTGTGACATGTAGTATTAACATATGCCTCTTCTTTCCTGTGCATTGCTGTATTGCAAAAATTTGGTCATATGGTGAGGATATGGTAGAAATTCTCAAAAGTAAAATTAAATTTTTGAGGTTGTCATATAACTCTAGTTTGTTTCCCCCCACCTCGTTCTAACGTCCGAATAAAGACTAGTCACAGGATATTTCTGCTCACATGTTGGATTTTTGCTCACATTTGATTTCACAAGCTTCACATCTCACATTTTCATATTAGTGTGCTATATGTATGTGATATATTGTCTACAGAATTATGCTATCCACCCCCCACATATACAGACATTGCATGGAGAACCAAAGGTATGTGTGTGTTTACACTACTGGAATGGGATCTGCAAAACCAGGAATCAAATCTCTGCTTGCCATGAAACTTACTGGGTGATGGGTCACTCATTCAACCTAACCAACTTTATACATTTGTTGTACAGATTTAAAAAATGGAAGAAAGAAGAAGAAGAGGAGGAGGAGGAGGAGGAGGAGACTGGATTTCTATCCCACTCTTCACTCAGAGTCTCATAGTGGCTTACAATCTCCTTCCCTTGCTCTCCCCACAACAGACACCCTGTGAAGTAGGTGGGGGTGAGAGAGCTCTGACAGAACTGCTCTTGAGAGAACAGCTCTCAGACAACTTTGACTGACTCAAAGTCACCCATCAGCTGCATGTGGAGGAGTGGGGAATCAAATCCGGTTCTCCAGATTAGAGTCCGCTGCTCTTAACCACTACACCAAACTGGCTCTCTATGGATGCTGCCTTTAACTCTTTGGGAGAAAGGTAGTATAAAAATCCACTAAATAAATAAATGAGAATAAAATTCATAATGATACCGGACTAAATGAATCTGAGATTTGCTTTTATTCTCTTGACCAGCTTCTGATCTGAAGGTGTTCCACTATAAATCCATCAAAACTAAGCACATGGAAAGAACATCTGAAAGTGTTGTTCATATGAGAACATTTGCTATACTCAGAAAGCACTGCCAGACACTATAACCTGAATCTCCTTTAAGCTATGAATTATTGAATAAACACAAGAGCAAACCATACATGTAATTTGGGGCAATTTTTTAATAAAAGGTTTCTCAGCCTTGTAGTTCCCACCAGTTTAAATGTCTTCTTGGCTTTCTGGTCAAATAAAATAACAGCCCAGAACAATATTTTTAAATAAAACCTGAGCTTGGAATTAAAGCAGCTAACTTGGCACTTGGCGTGGCGGCTGGGGATTCCGTGGCTTTCACCACCCTTCCGAGAGACTTGACTAAAAAGTTGTGCACTTCTAGCAAATGAAAAATGAGGCAACAAGGAGGAAAGCTTTTGCTGAAACTCCATCCAAGTCATACTTTTCTGAGAATCACAGCTAACACTTCCTCTGGGTGCTTCAGTGGACACCAAGGGATTTTCCTTCAGGGGGCTGGATTTTCTCAGTCCCACTTTTTTTTTGGTTTCATTTTAAACTACTCCTATTTTTTTCAAGATTATTTAACTTTTTATTTTTTACATCAATTTCTCACTTCTGCTTCTAAGTATAATTGTTGTGCCTTAGCACCTCCATGCTTTACCTATCCACTTATTTCAGTTTCTTCTCCCCTGGGCATTTGTATGTCAAAATGCTTTGCCTTGAATCATCTTGTCTGCATTGCTTTGAGGTAATAGTTTCTCTTCAAGATTACACTTCCATTGTAATGGTCTCTCTCTCTCCCTCCCCCCCCCCTTTCACATTTACATTCAGCCTTTCTGGAATTGCATATGTATTTTCTGGATGCCTCCCCCACTACTTTCCCCCTCCCTTTAAAACACAATTAGGAAAATGCAACACTGAAAGCAAACTTTGGAGATTCTTTTTTTCCCTGGAAGTCCTTCTAAGTAAGATAATTTTATATCTCCATGTGCCAGCTATGGGTTTCAGCTTGGTTCCTTCTGGGTGTTCCCTCACTAACAGTGGGCCCATCTGGCATCAGCTAGGGCCTGTGCTTTCTCTGTGACTGTTCATACTTTATGGAATGGACTTCCCATGAGGTGAGGGGGCACCACCTTTGGAAACTTTCAGGAGGCACTGTAGAACCATTTTATTCACTAGAGATTATAATGGCATGTAAGTGGCAGGCATTTTATTGAGATTTTACTGTCACTTGGATGTTTTTAATTAGGTATTGTAAGCCACCTTGCACCAAGAGGGAAAGGCAGGATATAAATGTTTTATTTATTTCATTAATACATTTGTTATTTTGAGTAGTATTGTATTGACCCCCTGACACTTCCATTGTTTTAGTCTCTCAGATTATTTTTTAAATTCTTTTAAATGTGCAAACGGTATTGTTCCAATGAAGTTGTTGCTTTTAGTTGCTCTGAACTTTTTTTTTAAAAAAAGTGAAACATAAATTGAATCAATGAATGAATGCTCTTGCAAACACTTACAGTCTTTAGTGGAGAGCTACTTTGTTTAAGCAAAAAAAGACTTTCACCACATATTGTATTTCAGCATCTTTCCCCTGGTCCCTTCTTTGGCTTTTATTGACTCTTGGGACTGAAATACTACAGCTAAGTGACAGAAAAATAATGTGAACTATCATCCCTGTGTTTGTCTTCATTGCCACCAAAGCACTTGACTGGTTAAATATGAAAACAGGAACCTTGGCACTACTTTTTTAAAAACATGTATTTAACTCAATAAAGTACAAACATGTTACAAGTTCACTTTCTCAGTTATACAAGTCTATAAAAAAGCTCTTAAAGTGGAGTCATAGGGTTTCTGAGAGACAAATGAGCCTTTTCTGATGGATTAACCATGTAGGTGGCAGAAATCCTAACATGCTAATTCAGTTAAGAGAATTCACTCAGCTTTCATGCCTCCAGCCATAAATAATGCCAAGGTATCTTGATGCCTCTAGTCATGAAGGAATAGACTGCTAGAAGGCATTAACAGGTATTATTTCCTGGCTGCCTGATTCTGGTCAGAGTTAGCTTTTCTAAAGGCCGTAGGCCAGAAGTGGTTGTGTGAAGTCAGGAAAATGAGCCAGTAAAACCAGTCCTCAGCATTGGGTCAGAAAAAGCTATTCCAATGCAGAATGCTACCCCAAGAATAGGAATACAACAAATAAATACAAAACAAACCTCTATAATTTCAGCGTGAAGTATATTACTGAAGATAAATGATAATAATTTCCCCACTTTTGCTAAACATTTAAAGCACTCCACATACATTATCTCAGCATTCCTTACAGAACTATCTAAGGTAGGCCACATTATCATTTCAGTATTAAGGATGAGAGGCTAGAGTGCAGGAGTCACTTGCCTAATTCTATCCATTAAAATCATCATTGAGTCAGGCACATCCCAGTGGACAGCTCACATTCTTAGCTGTGTCAAAAGCCTTTTGTTTGCTCTGTGTTGTGATTAGGTTAGGGCTGTAAGCCTTCAGGTTGGGTATTGAGATCTCCCAGAATTACAATTGATTGTCATACTACAGAGATTATTTTCCCTAGAGAAAATGGCTGCTTTGGAAGTTGGACTCTATGGAACTATATACCCCATTAAAGTCCCTCTCCTTCCCAAACGTCACCTTCCCTAGGATCCAGGAATTTTCCAACCCAGAGTTGGCAACAACTGTACATAACCATTATGTACATTGAATTTGGTACCAGTGCACAACACATATTTAGATACTGGATCCAGGGTTGCTGATCATTCCTACAGAGATAGAGTCACTAGCACAGGTAAGACTACCTACGTCCCTCCTGTGTGGCATTTTGGCAACCAAAAGGATACTAGTACCCAAGGAAAAATGGTGTAAGATTCCAAACAACTTTCCTAAAAAATTATTTATTTTATAAAGTAATGATGGAACAAGTGTTAAAAAATGAATGGAGTCAGTAGCCAAACACAGAATGTGGGAATACTTATTAGTCTTTTTAGCCACAAGACATTATAAAAAAATCGGCAAATGCAAGTAAGACATACAAAAGAACAAACTGTCAGCAGTACTGAACCAAACCCAAATTCATTACAATACCTCCTCACAACAATAGGTGACATTTGAATTTACAAAATTTGATTTAAATTTAGCAGCTACACCTTTAAACAGTGTGCCCTTCTGTTAACTGTCTTTGTCTGCCACTTATCAGAAAGTTAAAAAATTCAGTGCCATAGAATGTTGTTTAAACTACTGCCACACACAGCTCAGTCAGTGTAATCCAATGCACAGTTATTCCAGTATAAACCCATTGGTTCCCATAGACTGGAATAATGCTACATAGGCTGCAATGGATTCTCCTCAGCTACAAGGAAGGTATGGAATTGTGTAATGTCTGCCAGAACCTCCAGTATTTCCTAAACACTTCCAAAGAAGATAATTCCACAAATTTATTCCATTGCCCAACTGCTTTCACAGAGACTTTTCCTAATATCTAATCTAAAGCTTTCTTCTTGTAAACCTGTTCATTTATAGCATTGCTTCCTCTCTTATCTGAATGTTTAGGATGTATCCCAGGTTCCACAGATATATTTGGGTTTCATGGAATACATTTTGAATATAGAGCTTTTTTTTAAAAAAGGGCAATATACGTTAAGTTTCTGAAAAATGTAACCTACAACCTAGTGCAGTCCTAAGAAGAACCCTCTAAGTCCACCTCTAAGTCCACATGATGCTTGTCCTATGAAGAACACTGTTATGTACCAAATGTTTGTCTTATGAAGGACACTGTATGTATCATTTCAGAAGAAAACCAAGACAAGTAAAAAAAAGTTCTTTTTTAGTGCATAGTAAGATACTAGGAACATTCACATTATTTCAGTAGAAAAGAGGAAGACTCCAGTAGCACTTAAAAGACTAACAAAGACCCGGTCAGATGGTGTGGCTGTTTGCCCCAGAGAGAACTACTGTGCGGCCGCCGGATCAAACATCCTGCTGACGTCCCGTGGTTCAGGGGGAGGTGCCGATCGTACGTCAATCCTGCGGCGCGGCAAAGAAGCAGCGTGGCGGGGGTTGTGTTGTTGTTTTTAACCGAAGTGTGCGCATGCGCCGTTGGGTGCTTGTGCGTATCCCGTAGAGACTTGGAGAAAAAAACCCTTTTCGCGACGGGACATGGGTGGGCACCGGATGCCATGAGCTACCACCAGAAACGTGATCAGACGCCCGCCCTTGCCCCGCGGTTTCCAGAAACTAGTACCTCAGAGGTATTACTTTTTACAGCGCATCTTCGGCGGGAAGCCTTGTTTTAGCCACGGAAGCTCTACGTTTCCCAGATGTTGCAGTTTGATCGCACCCGGAAAATCCGCCTATCTTCCTTCTCTGTAGCGTGGCTAATGCTCCGTGTGACCACAGCCAAAATATGTGGCAGGGTATGAGCTTTTGTGAGTCACTGCTCACTTCTCCAGATAGGTAGCTGAAGAAGTGAGCAGTGACTGATGAAAGCTCATACCCTGCCACATATTTTGTTAGTCTTCAAGGTGCTACTGGACTCTTGCTCTTTGCTACTGCTACAGACAGACTAACACGGTCACCCATCTTGATTAACTATTTCAGTCCATGTAGTTTGTTAGAAACTATTTTTGGTATGGGCAGTATGGACCTGAACAAGAAGTGACTTCAGAATTACCTAGGAACTAGCCCATCTATGTAAAAAAGAGGCTATTTGCTTCATGCATGAACCCTAGAATGATGGGGGTAAGTAACCTGTATGCCCTTAATTATTGTGCCTGCCACTATGGCCGATTTGCCAAGGTGGATCACATCAATATCCTCAAAGTTAGTAGACCACAGGTTAGTTCCAGATACCTCTAAGTGCCTGCCTGCCTGATGACTGCCAAGCCTTCTCTTATTCTTCCCTCAGCAGTCCTTTCCAACCCTGGGAAAATTTATACCAAAGGTTGCGAAATTCACATGGATAAATAGTCAAATAGGTCAGGAGGCTGCAGTGGGAAGAGTGAAAGAAACTAAATTTCTATTTCTGCCTTGTCTATAAGTGCAGAAATAATGAACCAATCCAGATAAAGTATTATTTCACACAGCTGTGAAGATGTCTGAGATGGGAGTTGACCTGTGTATTTATTCATTTGTCCACCATACTGACATATAAAAGAGTGTCTATTGCTTACATGAAGCACAGCATGTGGATGAGGTGAAATAGTTTCCCCTTCCCATTCTAACTCACAACACTCCACTGTTTGAAGGACTTTTCTGATAGCCCATGTTCTCAGATCCTTAAATTGAACTAGGCTGGAAAGAAAAGTTAGTTGGTCTTAACAGAAGATATTGCCTAGGGTTTGTTTTGGAAAAGAAAAAGTGCCTCAGACAATAGGACACAGTGCATTAAGGCATGCTGGGAGGAAGGGTCTCAGAAAGAAAAGCCCCAAATGTATGAAATTTAAAAGGGAAAAAAGGCAGGGCACCCAATTAAGACTTACATTTTTAAAAAATAGGTTAAAAGGTCAAGGCTTTCTTAAAGGGATATTTCATTGTACCTTATCATAGTTTGTGAAAGGTTTACCACAAAGCACTTTGAAACACACATTGTGCTTCTGTTTACATAATTTCTATCAGGTCCCATGGCATTATTCCCCATCTATTGCGAAAAATGAGCTCATTTCTAAGGGTTCATTAAGAAAAGGGGGCAAACAAACCTTTGGAACGAAGCACCAGAGTCAAACACAGCTCAGTTATTTTGTACTTATGAAGCTGTTAAGGGTAATGTTATCACAATATACATTTGGTGGATTTATGGAGGACACGTGCATACGTAGAGTTTAGACAAGCTGCTAGACTGAACAAACATCAAGCAGAGACGGGAAAGAGGGAAACGGTGGAGTTTCATGTGCCCAAAGGAAGACTAATTGCCTGTGGAACAGCTGTGCTGTGCCTGAAACTCAAGACGAACAGTCTGCTCCAGCCATGCTCTGACAACAAAAGGGCACCACGAAAAAATGATCACCTGCCTCTACTCCATCTGGGGAGGCTAATTAAGAGGAAATGCACAAGCAACAAATGCAGAGTGTCAGTTTGCTGATCAAACCACTACTTAGCCAGGTACTATTTGTGAGGTGACTAGGTTGCTCATAAATAATCTGGCCTTGGGGTGCCTTCCTTCATGAAAAGAAGTATCTTGGAAGCAACTGGTTCAAGATGATTGTGACCACAGCAAATGGTGACATTTTGCATTCTTCAAGACGTTTTCATTGTAGACATGTAAAAAAGCATGGTAAACCACGTGTGACATGCCCCCAAAAGATGCAGCAATACAAATTCTCTCTTTATTAAATTAGGGCTGCTTCTTATTTTTTAAACTGAATATAATACAATAGTGTAAGGAAAGCTCATTTGAATATAGTAACTGAAGCTAAATAAAAATTGGCAGTGTAATATAAAGAAGAGTACGTTTTTATACCCCACTTTTCTCTACCTTAAGGAGTCTCGAAGTGGCTTACAATCACATTCTCTTCCTCTCCCCACAACAGTCACCTTGTGAAGTAGGTGGGGCTGAGGGAGTTCTGAGAAAGTGGTTCTGAGAGAACCGTGACTGGCCCAGGGTCACTCAGCAGGCTTCGTGTGGAGGAGGAGTGGAGAATCAACCTGGTTTTCCAGCTTAGAATCTGCTGCTCTTAACCACTACACCACACTGGTTCTCAGGGACAGTGTGGCTTGGATTCACTGGATGATTTCTGCTGATGAAATGGATTTCTGTCAGCTGAGCATGACTTCCTCACCTTACCTCTCCCCTCTCTGTGTACCCCCAAATGTCCACCATGCTTTCCCAGAGGAGTAGGGCACCACCATGAAGAACATGTTAGGAGAGAGATTTGTGTCAGGAGGTGGAAATCAGATAAAATCATCCCTTTTCTGTTTGAGGAAATCCTCTGCTGTTTCCAAGAGCCTTTATGTTGGCAACCTGGCTGCTTTGGCTGGGTATGCGCTTGTCCCAGTCCCTTCTGAAAATCAAATGAAGTACAGGTTGGACCTAGATTGGCTCAGGCGTGAATTGCCCAGCCTACTGGGGTAGGGTGCTGAGGAAGGATATAAACTTCACACCCCACATCCTTTGCAGGCAAATGCCTATACATTAGCAGAAAGGTGAAACTTCTTTCCACAATTCATTACAAGGAGCTCTTAGACTGGAATTTGGGAGCCAGGGTGATACTGCACCCAGGAATTTTATTAGGCACAAAATGTAGGAGCTTTATTGGGTTAAAGTTACAGATTATTAAACATTTTTCATTCTTGCTGTTTCAACCTTGAATATTCCAATTTTTATTTCCTTGTGAGAAACAAATTTTATTTATTTATTAAATTGGATTTACTAGGTCGCCCTTCCCTAAAGTAGAGCTCAGGGAGGCTTACAACAGGATAATGTACATTCACAATATAAAATCAACTTAAACAGTCCAATACAAACAGTGTATATACAACAAATAAGATTGTGGAGAAATCCTAACTCCCTAGTCTCCCCTGGGGGGAGGGGTTATAAGGGATAGGAAATTCTGTGCCAAAACAATCAACACTGTATGTTATACTACTTTGTGCATATAAATACCATATAAATTGTGCATTAAGCACACACAATACAGATGAATCTATAAAACCAGGAGTGAAAAGCAGAGAACTAAAACCCTTAAGAAAAATATAAAATGATACCAAAGTCTGTTGAGATATCAGGATGAAGAACTGACAACAAAAACCATATTGTATAATATGCTTATATCAATATTGGGCTATTGCCCTTCAACAAGACCTAAGCTAATTCACTACTCTCTTTATTGCCTACCCATCCCCAAAGGAAGATGCCACACAAATTATTTGGATTTAATTGTGTTTTATTAAATCTTCCAACCTCTTAGTAAAAGATACCCTTTCTAATGGGCTGTCCCTGGCATGCCAACTTTAAGGACAATCTCTTTCTGGTTCAAAGCACAGAGCAGCCTCCAGTCTGTGTCTAGTTTTTCCTAACCTGCACACTTTACAATGGTAAGCCCAGAGGAGTGATCCCTCCCCCCCCCACTGGTAAACTAGGCTTACCAGGGTGTCCACTGCGGCAGGCAAACTCACAAGCTGTTCCCTACTCTGCTTTCACATTGGGACAAAATGGGGAGATACTGTCATGAATGCTGTAAGGTTATGTTGGGTCACTGTGTGTGATAGACTCTCTAGGAATTCCCCCAATCTCTATGATCCTTTCCCCTTTTTTGGGGCCACCCGTAGGGGAATTTTTTTATTTGCATTTTCTAAAAACTATGACATAAATGAAGGGGGGGGGAAATCTACAAACTAAGGAAAAAAGTAAAAAGAACCTAAGTAAAAGCCCAAGTCTTGGAGGTTATACAATACTTATAAAGCGCTAGTTACTCTTAAACAGTTACTTTCAGCCATGAGGAGTATTCAATAATAATCGCTTCTAGATCAATATCAGCTTGTCTGACCAAACAAAGAGTACTTCCATCATTGCAACATGCTTACAGGCTTCAGAAAACAATGGCATCACCTTATACGCTTACAGCCCCCCCCCCCAGATATTTTTAATTTAGAACCCAGTCACTTCAGTAAGTGAAAAACAGTCAAATTTATTTCTCCTTCTCTGTTATCTACCTTCTTATATTCTTTCCCCTGTAGCTCTCATCGTTTTTTTAAGAACTGGCCATTCTGTTAGATAGTCCGCTTTTTTTCTTCAACTTTTGCTTGCTTGTCTGAGATCAAAAGAATCCTTCCGTCTGTTGTTTTAAACATACTCTTATTGGAGAAACGAACCGCATCCTTTGCAGGCTGATTATATGTTCCGGGCAAGTCCAAGTCCAACCCTTCGCTCAAAGAAAAAAAACCACCACTTTTTAATCAGCCTGCCCGCTCAATACTACTCCAAAGTCTCCTTATACAATCCAAAGGATCTCATGATCACCGTCCCTTTAAGAATAGAGCCACATTAGAGAACAATTCCCATCCAGTACATCCTGGAAGCCAGCAGGGGGTAGACAGCTTCCACAGGCAGACAGGAAGAGTCTATGATTTTGGTTAGGTCACATGACCGAGTCAGTCACTCTCCTTCTTCCTGTAGAAAATTTGGGTCCTGCTTACTCCTGCGCCACAATTGCCATCTTTGAGGGATGTTTACATTTGCCGACAACATGCCAGAGTCCTGAAGGTCTGTTAAAGACCCTTAAAATTTTATGGAAAACTCTCTGTTTTGGTCCATTGCCGCTTTTAGCTCAGTCCCCCCCCCAGTTGTAATTCCACTTCATTAATTCGTTTAGGGGGTAGGGCGTCCCCTCCCCCCACTCTTGTATTGGGGGGGCTTCGCATCAGGGCTTTGATGTCTCGCTTCAACTTTAACTCACTCATCAGTCTTCAAGATGATGCAACAGGTCTCCCTGGGATCTCGCTAGGCAGATATAGTTCGCTGCACCGCTGTACGCTTGTCCCAGTGTGCGCTTCGAGTCCAATACTGGGAATCAGGGCAGGACCTTTGGGGCAGAGAGTAGCCCCCCTTTGCCGGCTGTTTGCTGGAGGAAGGGCTCTCCAAAAGCCCCATGGCTAGGACCCCACCGCAGGGGCTCCGGGAGGGCATGGATGATCGCGCCCCCTCCTATCCACTGATTCATGGCATGCGTCTCTTGGAACTCTGAGAAGAGGCAGCCATCATTGAAGCACCAAAACCCAGAAGTCCTCTATGATCCTTTCCTAAAGGGGCATGGGGGAGCAGTGACATCAATTCTGTGTGATCAGCCAGAAGTGACATTGCCATAGCAATGAGGCTCCCTCTCCCCACAGACCACCACCTGAAAGCTCCCTGGGGTTGCCAGCACAGTGTTGGCAACCCTACAATAAACACTACCATTCAAAAAGGCCTTCATTCCAGCCCCAAGGGGGTCCCCTTACCAACCACGGGATCAGATAAGGCAGCTATGAGAGGCTAGTTTTGGAAGCCTCACCTCACTAAGAGATGCATCAGGCAAACTGTCTTACCTGAAGCAAAAACCTACACTTCCCCAGCATACCCAGTCAGGGCCTAACCAATCAGAACCAGTTGTATTTATATGAAAATCCTCCTCCTTGAGGCTTGCCTGGTGCCTACCCCACTATTTATAAGGCACTAAGCCAGAACACTTAGCCCCCTCCAATTCCTCCCCAACACAAAAGCAAACAATTAATTCTGCATTGCCGTAACAAAAAGCAGGCATCTCCAAATGGCAAGGAGCATATTGATGTGCCTTGTTTTCCGTTTCCCCTGATTGGTCAGGAGGCTCCTGGCTTTGGCCAGCCCTCCTTGTCATTGTCTCTCTAGTTTAGAAATGGAGGCAAGCAAAGGCAGCCTCTTTCCCCATAAAGAGTGGGAGCTGATTATTCTTCTGATTATTAATTCCTGATTTTATTGAGAGAAATAGTTAAAATAATATGTTAATTAGGTTTATGTCTCAAAACAGCAAATGTAGTGGTAAATCTGTTTTGGGATTAAACCATTTCAAATGTGGGCTCTCACGATGGAATGTTCCTCACAAAAACCACACTGAAACCCAGATGACAGAGAGAAGGGTTCTACCTTTTCAGTGAGTCACTCATTTTCTGCATCGAGAGACTATTTTTCTTATGAAGAAGATTTCAGTAACATGAACTGCAAAGGGCAGTCTGTAGTACAACCCATCATCTCATTTGCTGTGTGTGAGAAGTCTCTGGAACATGGGGCTAGATCAGTTACAAACAATCTTGCTTGAATGAGACCACCCTTTTAAATTCCTTTACTCAGAGTGGAGTCACTTAATTGGTCAGAGAGGACAGACTTGTTGATCTGGGAATTGTGGCATGAGCTCCCTCTTCTGTGGGAAGCTGTAACTTCTTCAGCCATGGGAGCATAACTGGTGGTAGTTTGACCAGTGCAAAACCACCTGTTTAGGCTGAAAACTTGAATGTGTGCACTTTAGAACAGTTCTATTAATGTTAGTCCAAATGTACAGGGAAAGAAGAAAGAAAGAAAGAAAGAAAGAAAGAAAGAAAGAAAGAAAGAAAGAAAGAAAGAAAGAAAGAAAGAAAGAAGGCTTGCCTATTGAGGAAAATCTTCATGTTTGAATGAGAAGTATATGAGCTCCCACTTGACACCATGGAAAACCTACAGCAAATTCAACAGGCACTGGATCGCCAGCCCCCATATGGAGCCTGGAGACCTCCAGAATTACAACTGATTTCCAGAGCCCTTAGAGATTAGTTCACCTGGAGAAAATGGCTACTTTGGAGGATGAACTTTATGGCATTATGCCCTGCTGAGGACCCTCCTCTCTCCAAACCCCACCCTCCCCAGGTCCCACCCCCAAATTTTTAGGAATTGTCCAGCCCAGAGTTGGCAACCCTACCAGGGTATGCAGAGGCCCTATTTGTGCAATTTTTCCTCTCAAAAAGAGACGGAGATGAGGAGATTGCTTGAATTGGGATTTCAAGCATATAGGCCTCCACAGAGAATGCCTGATTCTCTGCCACGTGAACACTCTTTAGGTAAGGAAAAAGGTATAAAAACAGCCCTAAATTTAATTTATGCCAGGACCAAGTAAAGCTCTGATACTGGTTTTCAGTGCCCATAACCCTAAAGAATAACAAAAGTGCTGTTACCTGTGTTAACAACTGCCAGTCCTATATATCCAAGCACAAGAGAAGATTTCTAGTCATGTTTGGGTCCAGACAGTTTGTGTTGCAGAAATGTATTGCTCCTCTGTGGTTCTGCCTCAGCAATGTTTTTACGTAATGAGGTGTACCACAAGAACAGAAGTAGAATTTTGTTGGATCAAATCAAGTATCCTTCCAATCCAGTACCCTGTTTCTATAGGGGCCAGATAGATTTCTGTGGCAGGAGGATGAAGGGACAAAACCGGGAATATCTGAGTCAATGGAGTACAACATGGACTGAGCATCTGCCCTTCCCCTGTTTGGAGGTATTTTGCCTAAGGTTGGCTAGAAGAGTGAGCTATATTGTGTCCTAGGTCTTGCATCCAGGCTCTTACCTGGTTTGCAGCCATGGCCATGTGTGAGCTGTGCTACCAGCAGTAGCCTAGGACAATCTTGTTGCTTACCATCAGTTTCAAGAATGTTCTGGGAGCTTGTTGGAATTTTATATAAATTGCATTTGGGTATGTTTGCAAATGCTTTGAATCCGCAGGGCAGGAAAAAAGCAGGGCATAAATAAATAGTTAAATAAGGCCTTTTCCTGTTGCTGCTTCTCAGCCACTGCCTTTTAAACGTGTATTACTTCTTCTTTTTTTGAAAGTTTATTTATAATTTTACATCATAACATATTGATGTAACTGGTATTATACATAGGTTACATAGGTTACATCTTTTCAAAAATAATTCTTCATCTTTATCTTGCATTATTATAGACAGTTTGTCCATTTCGGCAATCTCTATGTATTAATTCTACTTTTGAGGGGATTCTCTCAGATTTCCATTCCTTAGCAAACAATGTACAAGCAGATGTTATTATATAAGTAATGACATATAAATCCTCTTTATTATAATTCTCGGGCAACATGTTCAATAGATATATTTCCAGTAAGTAAGGTAGTTCTATGTTCATTATGTCTTTTATTAAGTTTTGCACCTTACACCAATATTTTTGAGTTGTTTCACACTTCCACCACATATGGTAAAAGGTGCCTATATGTGTTTACACTTCCAGCCTTTTTTTGACATATCTGCATAACATTTGGCTACTTTGTCCAGGAACCAGTGCCATCTGTGAAACATTTTATATATGTTTTCTTTATAAGGTATTGCTCTAGTAAATTTTGCAGTTTTCCATATTTTAGACCAAGAATCTATTTCTATATTGTGTCCTAGGTCTTGCATCCAGGTAATCACTGGTTTTTTTACTACTTCAGCTTGTACATAGTCGTTGGGTAGGAAGTTATATATTTTTTGTATTATTTTATCATTTGAGGACAGCCATATCTTATCTAGATAATTTTTTCTTCATAGAAACCTACTTTTTTATCTTTGTTGTATCTAGTGTTTAGTTGTATGGTTTCCCACCCGTTTAGTTTTATATTTTGTGTATAAAGCTTTTCCTGCATTTTCAATAACTTGTTCTTATCTAATATCTCATAATTCACTATTTTGTTCTTTGTAAATAGCGTAGGCTTTATAAACGCTTCTAATGGGGATTTTATCATAGAATCATTCTTTTATTTTACTCCACACTTTTGACAGTGCTCCTCTTATAGTGTGTTGTTTGAAATATGTATGGATTTTTCCCTTTCCATACCATATATATGCCTGCCATCCCATTGCTAAATTGTAACCTTCTAGATTTAGGAGTTTCATGTTCTCTAATATTTACCAGTCTTTTATCCAGCACATTGCCACTGCCTTATAATATAAATTCCAATTTGAAACACCAAATCCTCCTCTTTCTTTTTTGTCTTGTAGTATTTTCCATTTAATTCGTGTGGTCTTATTGTGCCAAACAAATTGCTTACATATTTTATCAAAATCTTTGAAAAAAAATTGTTGTTCTCAAAATTGGTATATTTTGTGCTAAAAAGAGGAATCTGGGGAGAATGTTCATCTTTAACATTGTGATTTTCCCCATGAATGACAGGTTGAGGTCCTTCCATCTTTGTAAGTCTTTTTTAATTTCCTTTAGTAGTTTTATATAAAGAGGTGTAATACTTCTGATTATGAATGTCCCACTTAGCTATCATTGCTAACAGTCATTGATTGATTTAATAGGGTAGTCAGTATGAGGCTGATGACTGGCAGAAGACTGATCCACGAGTTGTGGGGGTATCAGTGAATATAATGACATTGCTGGGTGGTGGGAGAAAAATTGGGGGGGGGATGGAGGGATGATCACCAGCATCCTGACACAATGTTATCACTTCTGGCTTGACTGGAAGTGACATCACTGCATCACCAGCAATGCAGTAGCATTCCATCAGAGCTCTACAGTATTGATTGTTAGAGTGTTCCCAGTGATGTCACTTCTTGTTGAGCTGGAGGAGATTCAGTTGCATCAGAATGATTGCTCCCCCATTCCCACATTTCCCCCCGCCATGCAGCTGAATGGCAGAGTGAATGGCTAGCCAGTGGCAGGAGGTCTCCCAACAAATTGAGAACCTGGCAGCCCTACAATATAACTGTGACTTTGCCTGAGCCCTCTAATCTACTGGCCATTACTAGTGGAAGTGAATTTCAGAAACCAATTATGCCTTTTATAGCATTATGTTCCATGAATGTATGAAAAACTCCAAAGTTTGTTTATACAGATTATTCCTCCTGGTTCCTCCACAAAACCCACCTTTTCATGAAGTCTTTGACACAGACTTCCAGTCCCCTTTTTGTACTGAAACAAAGCTTAGGCGTGTGTAACCAGAGTGAATGTCACATCCTTCCTCTGTTTATTTTCACCTCTGTCTCCTTATTTTATTATCTCTGTTATGCAAATTAAATATCGTTAGCTTCTTGGGGCAGGGACATCTTCTTGTACTTTGTAAAGCATCATGTATGTTTGATGCTGCCTTATAAATAACCACCAATAACAATAATTTAACCTCCAGCGATATATTCAATATATACAGGCATTTCCTGAACATTACAACATATCAGATACATTCATTTTTGCTTTGCTCCCACAGCATGGAAGAGGAGGAGGCAGAGAGAGAAAAATGTTCATGCCTGCAGAATGCCTCTAGGATACAACCTGGTGGAAGCCCCACCATTTCTCCCCAGTTGTGTGGATTTGCTTGTAATGAAGGCCTGGTAGAGCTGTCAAAGCCTGTTGACAAATATATTTACAACAGAGTTAGGTTAAGTGAAAGTTACTTCACATTAATCCCTGCTTTGCCCAATATTCTTGATTCGCATCAGAAGAATGTGCCAGCAGGGATAAGTACAATTTTCTGAAAACATTCTGAGAACCACCTCAAGGTGGAAATTTGCAAATAGAGCTACTGTAGTAAGTAATGAGAAGCTGCAGGGCTTTCAATTATGCCACATAGTCTGTCTCTTTGCAACTTGACTGACAGCTAATTATGCTGGTGCCATTTTTTGGCAGTAGAATTTAATCTCCCAGATGGAAAGCAAATCAATCTGCCCATCCACTGCAGCTGAGACATACTTTGGCTCAAGTTTAATTTATTCTCCTAAGCCTAAGAAGCCTAGTCATTTCAAGGTACAGAAATATCACATTTCCTGCGTTAACCGGGCTGGTGAAAAAACATATGTGGCGGAGTTGGGATTTCATAGGCTACAGTCTGAAATGTTGCCACTATTTGTTTGCTATTAGAAAGCAGCAAATATCATCTCCCCTTGATTCCTATTTGTGAGATCCAGCCAGGAGCAAAGTCATTTATGAACCGGGTGCTAGTGATAATGGTTAAACATGAGTTGTGGAGGCATTAAGTTGGATTCTATGGAGGAATGAACTAAATCTCTGAAGAACAGAACACAGAAAGAAACTGGTGGCAATTTTCAAGTCTTTTAGCCAATGTGCTGTAGCCTAGTTCCCTGTGGGTTTCAGACAAGGGATGTAAATACAATCCTTCTACTTACCTGCACTCTTCAGGCCTACCAATTATGCAGCTGCCTTTGAGTTGCAGTTACAACTTTAGGTATTATGGCCCTCTGCAAAGGACATTTAGAATGAAGTACAAGACTGGTAACTGCAGACACCAGGCCCGATTCTTCTATGTTACTGCTTTTGTTCATGGTTACAATCCAAAATAATGCTCATAAAGTATGTTGTGGTGCCTGAAAAAGGAGCAGTTGTTATTCCCTGTGAGGCAAGGATGTTCTACAATATATTATTAACCATTTTCTTGTGTTAAACTTGTTGATGAGCTACTATGGAGCAGTGTCTGCCAATTCAGCAATGCTTAATCAAGATCATAAGAGTTCCTTGCTAGAAAGAGCAAATGCTGGGATTCTTACAGAGCCAGAGACCACTCAACAGGAAATATGCAGAGCCAGCCCATGAATTCACACCAAAAATATCATATTCAGTCCCCAGAAGTCTTGATCCCTTTGTATAATCATTTTTTGTTTAATATTTCTATGAACACCTAAATTATACTTGGCACTGACAGACAGGGTTGCCAGGTGTCTGATGTTGTTCTGGACAGTTCAGTATTTCCATGGAAGGTTCAGGGGGGAAAATTGAGAAAATACTGGACATTTCTATTTTAGGGTTGGGAAGGGACTGGACGTGGGAGTAGGCTTGCCAAGTCCCCCCGGGGGGCGGGGAAACACCCGCCCCAGAGGCCTGTTCCCCACCGCCGGTGGATCAGGCCCCGGGGGGAACTCCACCCCGATGTGCACGTCACCCGGAAGCGACGTGGGCATGCCGGGCACGCTGGGGGCGGGGCCACGGTTCTCACTTGGCAACCCTACGTGGGAGGCATATCTGGCAGGCAGTGGTGGCAAAGATGGCAAATTCCATCATCTGCTGGGACCTAGACCACACTCTTTTCTCCAGCATGCTGATGCTGTAGCTACTCCTGTGCACTGGGAAGCACATGAATGTGTCTCCCACATGTCATCACCTCATGCAGGCTGAATGCAGCTTCAGTTGGTTATCTCCCAGAGCCAGAGGATTAAACATTTTTGTCTAATGAAGGAAGGCGAAACAGCACCACTGCTGCTGTCGCCATGCTGCACCCATACAGGGCTTCCTCTGAGCCTTCCTGTGGTCTCTGCTATGTGCTCCTGCAGTCAACCTGTAAGTATGGTTTCCTTCCACTCAGAGGGGAACATAGGCTCCCCATGCTTGCCCTCAGTAGTCATAGGAAGATACTAGTTCAACTATCCTGGCATTTCCAAGGAACCCTGGCAATAGTACTTTTGTGAGGCCTTCTTTGAAGAGTACAGTTGTCAAGAACATTTAAACTAAGAGCCTGGGTGGTGTAGTGGTTCATGTCAGACTTGGTAGACCCAAGTTCCAACCTCTACTCTGCCATGGAAATTCACTGGTTGACTTCGGGCCACTCACATATTCTCAGCCTAATGTATTTCATTCAGGCATAAATCCTATAGGTCGACTCAGAAGTAAGTACCAGAAAGAAGATCATGTGTGTGTGTGTGTGGGGGGGGGGGCAATACATTTTTATCAAATGTGTCCAGCATCTTGTTGAAACCTTCTGGTAATGCTACTGATATAGATGCAAGTAACAGATCCTTGCTCCCAAGCTCTTCATCTAAAAATACAGAGGAAGAGGAACAGATAGCTCCAATAGAATGAAAGCATTTCTTCAACTATACGTTAAATGTTCTACCCCATCTATTTGAAGAGGACTCCAGAACAAGGTGCACCATGCATATGAGTTTAGGATGAAGCCTCATAAAGACTGAAGCACACTCGTGCCTTATTTGTAGAGATGGGCACAAACTTAAAAAATCTGGTTCAGGGCAGTCTTCAAACCAAATCCCAAACCAAGCCAAAAGGCCCCAAACCAAACCACAGCTGGGATAAAGGGGGAGGGGGTTGTCCAGGACCAGTTAAATGGCTGGCAACCGTTCAACCCATCCATTTTCCTTCCCCTGCCTCAAAGCCATTTAAACCTAACTGGTGACAGGCAGACCCACCTGGCTGTTAGGTTTAAATGGCTAGCAGCCATTTCAACCTAACAGCAGGGCAGGTGTGCCCATCAGCTGTGAGGCTGAAATGGCTGGCAGCCATCTTCAAAGCAGGGGTGAAGCAGAACCAACTGGTTAAAAGGCTCAAGTCATGTACTAGGCACAGGCAGGCAAGCCAGACATGTTCAGGTGCTCACAAAGTCCAAAGTTCAGTCCACAAGCCAAAAGTGCACAAGCCAGAGGGTCATTACCAGGAGGAGTGAAGCAGAGACCATAGTCTGGAGGTTTAAGTGTCATTCACAAGCCAGAGAGTCACAAAGCCAAAGTCCCAAGCCAGTCCAAGGTCACATGAAGAAAGAAGTGCCAGGAGTTGTGATCACAGAGTCCAGTAATGTCACGATTGCACTTGCCGGCCAGGCAGGGCACAGGAGTCCAAAACACAGCCCGAGGTCCAGGTACCAGAGAAGACTGAGTAAAGCAAGCAAAGTGCAAAACACCAAGTCAAAACGTAGCCTAGGGTTACCGGAGGTTGTATCAAAGAGTTCAGAAGCCAAAAGCCGTTTGTCAGAAGTCAGGGTACACAGTCCATAGTTGGGGAGCCAGAGAGAAATGACGTCACACAAACCAGAGTCAGGAGCTGGGAAGTCAGTACAAAAACCAGGAGACAGGAATGCAGGATCCAGGGTGCAGCAAGTCTTCCAAGAGACTAGTTGCCAGCACGAATTGTGGATCTGAGAGAGCCGCCTAAAGAGCCCGTTCTGCTTGTTAGCTAATTACCGGCTGCTAACAGGGTCCTGGCTCCGGTCAGTACTCTGGGCTTATGCCCAGGTTGCCATGTCCCGTCGCCTCTGCTCTCGCAAATGAGCCACCAGTGGAGGTGAATCAGGAGGCGTGGTGCTTGTGCTTGGCTCTGCCAGCACGGCTCCAGGTGCAAACTCTCCTGTTGACTGGTGCTCATTCTCCTCAGGACTTAGGTCCGGCGATTCAAGGGGTGCAGGGAACTCAGCCTCGGACGTTGAGGGTGCAGAATCCCATGGGTCAGGGTCCACAGGGTTAAGCTGCAAGGTGGGCATGATAAGTAGAGTGACTCATTGCTTCCACAGCATGAAAGATTCCAGCCTTGGGTTTTGTAGGCACTTCCTAACAAGCTTTTGTTAGCAACCAGCTGCTTGGAAGTACTGCTTCAGCTTCCCCAGGCTGTCATCAACAAGCAACTGGCAATTGGCCAGGAGATGTGCACTCTACCTCCTTGCTTGCAGCTCCCTTCTACGCTTCTGTCTCTAGCACTTCAAGGGTGGAGGAAAGCCAGGTGGACTGGTCTTAATCACTTGAGTCTCACCTGCTGCATCAGAGATGGGTGGTTGCTCTGGATCAGCTGCTGCTGGTGAGTCTTGGCCACCCTGCAGCTCATCAGCCTGTTTGCTGGCTTCTTGTGACTCAGAGACAGCCATGTGTGGCTCCCCTTCTCCTGAGTAGTCCTCT
>NW_015174292.1:430917-445653 GCF_001447785.1 Gekko japonicus
CTGCTGATCTCAGGCTGACTCACAAGAGCTCACAGCCAATTCTACATAACAGCAGGGTGGGTGCACCCGTCAGCCATTTCACCAGTCTGTTTCACTTCCCCCTGCTTGGAAGCAAAACTGACTGGTGAAATGGCTTGCAGCCTTTTTAAACCTAACAGGTGAGCTGAGGACCTGTGCTGCTCAGCTGTTGGATTTAAACGGCCCAAACAGGGAAACCAGACAAAAGTTCGGTAAATGCTCAGGGGCTCCAAACTGGCCCAAGTTCATGCCGAATTTTGGCTTGTGAGCCAGTTCGTGCCCATCCCTATTTATTTGGCCTGGTAGGATTTTTCCCTATTACTTTAAGGCAGCATTGACTGGAATGTCTTCTGTCTCAAATGTTTTACTTTTTGACAGAGCAAATCATAGACAGACTGCATCTGATGATGCAGGAAGAGTACACAGGTGGGTGACTTGCTGCAGCAAAACTCTTAAAAATAAACCAATATCCAGCCAGGTAGATAGTAGCAACTAGAATGGAGCACAAATAACATCCAAGGCCTTTGAGAAAATTCACCATTCAGGAGGGTCACTGACAGGGTTCCTTGGTCTTTACAACTGAGCAATTAGGTGAAAAAATAACAATTCAACTCAGTCATGACAAATCTTAAGGTTATACCTATCTATCCATGAGTAATTTAATTTTCCCCATTTTTTGATTTGCTGTGTCAGATCTTGAAATAGCATAGCCGATGGTCGCCGATTGCCCAGAGTGCCGAGACTGCGCCGAGCCGCCAAGAAGGAGAGAAAGCCGCCATCCAGGTGCTGCTAGGTAACCCCTCCCCGCACAAATTGTGGCCCTAGTTAGGATTCGACTACAGATGTAGTCTAATATAAACCGCTCTGAGACCCATTAGGGGTCATGGGTGGTATAGAAATCACATGTAAATAAATAAATAAAATAAATAGTATGATTACACTTCTGTAAGTCATTCAGGCAAAGCGGGGTCCTAACTCCCAAACAGCATAGGGATGATGTGACCACTTGAAAAGAATAGGTCTCCTTAATCCTCTTGATCA
The DNA here is from genome assembly GCF_001447785.1 of Gekko japonicus. Classification (NCBI taxonomy): domain Eukaryota; kingdom Metazoa; phylum Chordata; class Lepidosauria; order Squamata; family Gekkonidae; genus Gekko; species Gekko japonicus. Next base: position 431,977 of record NW_015174292.1, read on the forward strand.
ACTGTGGAGAAATGTTGATCAGATATAGTTGGGATTTTGAATGATTAACTTTCAATCCAGCCACCATACTAAAATCCTCTAGAGTGCCCTGGGGAGCTGGAAAGGATGTTAAGGGATTGGCTATATATAGCAATAGGTCATCTGAAAAAAGACTAACTTTAAATATTTTACCACCTATCTCTAATCCTGATATATTGATGTTGTTCCTAATTGCTGTGGCTAGTGGCTCCACAGCTAATGCAAAAAGTAAAGGAGATAGTGGGCACCCCTGTTGCGTTCCTCTCTGCAAAGTAAATGTTTCTGAATAAGTGTTGTTAATTTTCAGTTTTGCCTGAGGAGTTGCATATATGGCTTCTATTGCCCCTAAGAAGGAGCTACCATAGTTCATGTGCTTCAATAATGTCTTTAGAAAGGAAATATCTAAACTATCAAAAGCCTTTTCGATGTCTAATGATAGTAATACAGCTTTTCTATTTCTATAATTGCAGTGTTCAATAATGTTTAAAGTTTTGTGTATGTTATCAGTGATGTCTCTATTTGGCATAAAACCAACATGGTCAGATGAGATGTATGATGTTATTAGTGTGTTCAGATGCTTAGCCAGGGGGGCTGTGAATATTTTGAAGTCCTGACTAAGTAATGATATTGGTCTGTAGGATGCTGGTAAGGTTGAGTCCTTACTCGGTTTAGGAATTACCACTACGTTCGCGTGTGACCATGATGGGGGTAATATACCTGTTTTTACAATTTGATTACACGCAACAGCTAGTGGACCCACCAGAATTGGGCAAAATTTCTTATAAAACTCTGATTGGTATCCGTCGGGGCTAGGGGTTTTGTTATTTTTTAGTGATTTAATTGTGACAATTATTTCCATAGCTGTAAAATTTATATTTGTATCTGTAGTTTGTATACTGAATGCACATGGTGCCTTATTTGAGCCACCCTGAGCCCGTTTGCGGGGAGGGCAGGGTATAAATGTAATAAAATAAATAAATAAATAAATAAAAGGTTTATGGAGGAAAGGTTTGTGTTCAAAGTTTGTGTTCTGTCGACAGCTTTGTGGTGAAAGGGTGTAGCCTAAAAAAGTCTTCCATTGCAGGTAGGGGATGTCCCTCTGATCTAAAAAGAGTAGTAAAGTAATCCAGGAAGGCATTTGATATTTTCCCAGTGCTAGTTTGTAGTTTACCCTCCTTATCTAGTAGGAGCAAGATATTTTAGTGAGAGATTTGTCCTTTATATGCCAGGCTAATCGTTTTAGAGATTTTGGATTATTTTGCCAATATTTTTGCTTCAGATATAGAAGGTTTTTTTAATTTGGGATGTTTCTAGGGATTCCAATAGTCTGCAGTCCGCTAATAGTTTTTGGTATTCTTTAACAGTGCCTTAATCCTATCCATTAATTCTAATTTCATTTTATTCCTTTGTTTTTTCAGATATGAAGCTTTAGAGATTAATATGCCCCTCAGCACCAGTTTTAATGTATCCCAGATAATTTCTGGGAAAGAATCTTCTGTGTTATTGTCCTTAAAGTAATTTTTTATAGCTTCCTCTAGATCACTGGTTCCCAAAGTGGGCAATACTGCCCCCTGGGGGGTGCTGGAACGATCCAGGTGGGTGGTAGGAGCCTTGGGTGCAATTGGGGGGCATTGAATAAAAATAAGGGGGTAGTGGAAGCATAAAGACAGAAGAGTCCAGAACCTATCGAAAGCAGCCTTCTCCTGCCTTCTCCTGGTCTTCCCTGGGATCAGGGAGGGAGGGGGAGGGGGAGGGGGAGAGGGGTCCCCACAGCTAATCACAGCAAATGCATGTGCACCCTTGTAAAACTGGTGTTGCTGCTGGGCTATTGTGTGGTGGTTGCTGTTGGCCTCTGGCTTCGGGCCAACAACATCTTTTTTTACTATGTGCAATTTTGTCACTGCATCTTTTTGTCTACTTCTTGAAGGTAGATTTCCAGGGGGGCGCTGAGTAATTTTTTTCTGAAAAGGGGGTGGTAGGCCAAATGAGTTTGGGAACCTCTGCTCTAGATCCTTTGTCAGTTTTGTGTTACATAATAAAGATACGTTTAAAGACCACTCTGGGTTTTTTAATCAATTTTTTTCATCTTTGAACAGGATACAGTCAACACGGGAGTGATTGGACCACATATGTATGCCTGTGTTTGCTGAGTGAATCCTGTTCAACAATGAGGGGGAGACCAGTATATAGTCTATCCCAGTGTAAATCTGGTGCCTAGCAGAATAGTAGGTATAGTACTTTTCCAGAGGGTGGGTATGTCTCCAGACATCCACAAGATGAAAGTTTGATAATATTTGAGCCAATTCCAAGCCTCTGTTTTTGGACTTATTTTTAACCGATTTGGGGCGAGATCTATCAAGGTTGTGGTCTATTATATGGCAAAGGTCTCCTCCCAGAATTACATCACCCTCTTGAAATAGAGTTAGTTTATGTAGGATCTCCTCCAAGAATTTAAGCTGATTATTGTTTGGGGCAAAGAGTGATCCTAGGGTTACCCTATGGTTATTTAGATGCCACTTTATAAATAGTTATCTACCTTGGATGTCCTGTAGTGTATCTTTGAGGCTAAAGTGAGTTGATTTTGAAAGGAGAATTTCTAATGAAAAATGCCTTAAGACAGTATTGCTATGTATTACACTGCCCATGTTTTGATTACATAATACCCCAGTCAGAGACTTGGTGGTGGAAAGGGCCATCAAGTCACAGTTGACTTACGGCAACTCCGTGGGGTTCTCGGCATGAGATGTTTAGAGGTGGTTGGCTATTGCATCATGACTCTGGTATTCCTTGGTGGTCTCCCATCCAGGGCTTAGCTTCCAAGATCTGATGAGATCAGCCTAGCCTGGGCCAACCAGGTCAGAGCAGGTCAAAGGCTTAGGGTTATTATCAATGTATGGATGTTCATGCTTTGATAACATGATGATAACATCAAGTGATGGATATGCATTTCCAAACTAGAGTTTCTAAGAAGCAATCAAAAAAATGGATACAGGAGTGACTGTGATTGTGTTGCTTCTTTGCCATACAACTGGACTGGTTAGCAGAGAAATGGACGAGGCTTTTTTTGCTGGACCAACCCATCTGACAAATATTTGTGTATAGGGGACTGGAAAGCCACACCTTAAGAAGCATCTTCTCATGTCTCCAAAGGTCAGCATGCCTTATGTGTTTTGTTTTGTTTTAAAACCCACCTGTCAGTAGAGCTGTTCTCTGATAAATATATCAAATCAGAAGACAAAGTGAGATGGGCTTTTGCAGACTGGAGGTAAGTCAATGGAGATAATTCGATTTCGGTAAAGCTGAATAATATAGAAGCAGTTTCATTGTCAAAATATTTAAACTAATCATAGTAGCAAATGCTATTAATGAGTTAACAAGAGAAATTTTTGGTTTTTTTAAAAAATGGTCAGAGATCTAATATTTAAGCCAAACCTTTGTGTTAGGAGGCTGCAATTTTCAGTGCTTTTCTTAATGGCAGTATATAAGGACTGCGGCAGTAAAAATAATATGCAAGTCAGTCAATGGTTCCAAAATCAACATTAAGATGGCCAGAAAACACAGTAGTTGTATTTTCTTTTCCTTCTTTTTTATTAGGATGTAGCCTGATACACTGCTGTTTGTTTCCTCAAGTGTATACCTACACCATAAACCATGTATACCTATACCATGAACCATATATTACATCCAGCCTAAATAAGTTCACCCTGCTGACAGAGCATTAACATGTTTTCTTTGCTGACAATAGGAATTAACTTAGAGGATGTGTCACAAAAAAAGATTAGACTCATCTACTCCCCCTCCTCCATGAAATTTCAGATATTTTAGTGCAGGAAAATTCAAGCGCGGGGGGTGGGGGGAGAAACAAATTGAAAAATAACTGAAGGTTCTCCAGTGACTATTCCTAGGAATGTCATTCCCAGCAGAGCAGCTGCAGTAGTGGTTGGGTCTCTAAAAAATTGGCATGCCATGCATTTCAGATCAAACATTTTTAAAAATCGTTCAAGATGTGATGATCAGGTGTCAGCTGATCACTGGATTGTTTGGTTCCTACTAAACAAGTGGAATGCCTGCCAAACAGGTTTGCATTAGGCTTTCCCCCCAAAATGGCACATGTCCAAATGCTGCTGATCCAAACATGCCAGCAGAAATTAATGTTGCTAAGATGATCACCAAGAATATTCTTTTCTTTCCCAAAACACAGCATTTATTTATGTGATATATGTTATTTGTGACTGATTTAACTCTTTAATTTCCTGCCAACTGGAACAGTCATGCAGCAAGGGGAGTTGGTAGGAGCCAATAGGGCCTATGTGACATTGTGCATATGTGCAAAGTTGAATGTGCTGTACTGCAAGTGTTAGGGGAAGGAACATAGTGAAGCAACAAGCTAAACAAAGACTCCATTAAAAACAGGCTGGCAAACAGGACATGAGTGGAGCTGGCCAGTGCTTGAGCATCCTTATGAGCAAAACTTTCTAATTTGTACATCCTTTACTAAAAATCATGATTAATAAAATCCACAATTCAGTCTTCAGTGTAAAGACTGAGGATGGGCTCAGTGTTATCAACTTGGTAATGTCTGGAAACTCTTCAGCAGAGAGCCCTAGATTCAAAGCATAGTGGCCTCTATGGGGCTGCCCTGCAATGCAGAACGTATTGAGGTTAACTGGTGTGGTTAGTCCAGTCACCATTAGTTAGCTGAGTGCTTTAATAAAGCTATAAATGCAAGAGCATCAATTTACTGGGTTACTCAGCTTTCAAAGCTATACTGAGCCACATTGCAAGTTTAGAAGATAAATACTTCTCTCTATGTTTGAGAAGTACACTTTTAGATAGGAAAGAGCAGGGTAGCTTAGGCCACGCAGTGTTCCCAGCATTAAGATGGCCGCTGCCTGCTGCCTCTTGGAATGGCCGCCAACCGCCAGCTTGTGGTGGTGGTTGGCGGCCATTCCAAGAGGCAGCAGGCAGCAGCCATCTTAGTGCTGGGAATGCTGCGTGACCTAAGCAGGGCAATTTTGGGTGGCTGCTGTGGCCATCCTGTGGGCCATAGGGTGAGACAGGACAATAGGAGGCAGTGTGGTAAGGCTGCTTCCTTCCCATAAGTGTAGTCTGCTCTCTCTGATCGCCAGCGCCCACCCCATCATTACCACCCCTACCTAGTGAGCGGCAGCCATTTTAGGGTGGTAGAATCAGTGGCCATCTTAGGGCACAATGACGGGGCGGCCATTTTAGGGCTCTTTAATAGCTCTGCAGTTGGGCCTTGGGTGGGCCTGCTTGTTCTATTAGCCAGTTTGTGGCAGGTGCGGGGAGGGCATCGGTAGTGCTGCTAAAGGTGATATGCTGGTTAGTGTATTGGCATTTGGGGCTGTTGGCATGGCTCCAAAGAAGGGCCTGGGGGCTTCAAAAGGCAAACAGCCTGCCCCTAAGCGGGTTGGCCTCGTTCCTGTGAAGAGCAAGCAGCCCCCCCTAAACGGCCTAATGATGGGGCCCACGCATTTTACTCATAGTGGCTCAGCGCCTTTGACAATTATAACGGGTGCTACGGTGCCTTCTACGCCTGTAGGCACGGCTTCCACATTGGGCTCCATGGTGCCTCCTTCGATGGTGGGTGCCGTTTTCATGCAAGTGGTTTCGGTACTGGCAGCAACCATGGGCTCTGCACTTTCATCTACGACTTCTGCTTCTTCAGCAACCACTAGTGCTGTTTTACCTGCCCCCCTGGGATAATCCAGTGAGCAGGGCCATTTTAGAATGGCTGGAGGCCATTGAGCAACGCTTGGGTGGGCCTTCGTCCACAGTAGGTGGTGGTGGACAACTTGCTATGTCACCCACGTAGATTTTTCAAATCCAGGTGTTAACTCGTCTTTCTGCCATTGAAAGTAGATGCATGGGTACGGCTAGCCAATCTGTGGCTCTTGGGGACGAAGAGGCGCAACCGGTAGAAATGTAGGAAGGTCCAACTGAACAGGTGGGCGAGGAGCAGCAAGTGGTACCTTATGAGGGTCCATTGCAGGTGGCAGGTAAGCCAGACTCTGCACAGCCACTAGGTATCACTTGGCCATGGGGCCCCGTGGGCCTTCATACATCTTCTGGGTCATCGGCCCTGGCACCTACAGAAGGATTCTCGTCTGGTACTACAGGCGTGCCTCCTCCATCATGGCCATGGGGGGTGGGGTGGGGCATAGTCAGCCACCAGTTGATAGGGTGCCTTCACTTAGCACGGCACAAAACCAGCAATGCAGGGTGTGACTACAGACGTCTTCTGGGTCATCTGCCCCAGCACCTACAGAAGGATCCTCATCTGGTACTACAGGCATGCCGCCTCCATCATGGCCAGGGGAGGCGGGAAATAGCCAGCCACCAGCCGGCTCGGTGCCTTCACCTAGCATGGCACAGTACCAACAAGGCAGGGTATGGACGGGGTGGTTTTCTCCTGATCAGGGCAGTAGGACATACGAGATGGTACCAGCGAAGGAGTTGTCATCTGGTGAACAGGCGATGCCTTTAGGGGACCATCTTACGACAGCCACTAGGGATAAGATATTATGGGGTGAGTATGTAGATGTCTTTTCCTTATTGTATAGAGAGCTAGACAAGAAGGATAAAAAAGACTTGGATGAACGGGATAAGGAGCACTTGAAGCGCCGCAAGGTAGATGGGATATTGTCATGCCTGCCCCTGCTGATGTCATCCCTGCCTTTGCTGATGCCCCTGAACAGGCTCCTGAGGACCCTGAACAGGCTCCTGAGGACAGTACTGCAGCAGAAAGGCAAAGACTGGATCCTGTAGCTGAAAGCTATCTAAGTGGTGAGGAGGATAGAGCCTCCCAGGGAACACCTGCAAGGGATCAGTCTCTGCTGCAGCCCAGTAATTCATCATCAGACTCGCCTCCACCTGTAACCAGGCTCAGGAATGTAAGAAGACAACAGCTGAGAGAGCGAAGGCAGAATGCACGCATGCGTGCCAGAAGATCTCTTAGCCCTGATTACTGACAGGATCCTGTCCTCACTCCTGGCTAGCTAATGAGTTGATTAGCTAGCACTGTATATATGCAAGTCTGTTGCCAGCAGTCATTTGTGCTGGCAACGTCGTTTGTTCAGGACCTGAATCCTTGCATCTCTGCTCCAGACCTTGTGGAATTCTTCTCGGCTTGATCCTCGGCTTTTGACCTTCGGCTTTGTTGACCCTGCGTTCATCTCTGACTCCTCTGGTATTGTTGTGATTTATGGACTTGAAACTTTGGTATGTCTGACCCTGCTTTTGGACTGTGATTTAAACCTGCTTGAACCTTGCTACCTGGTTTGCCCGGCTTGACCTCGGACTTTTGCTTGCTTGTGTCACGCCCCCTGGTCCTGCCGTGACAGATATACACTAATTGGTATCCTGGCTTTTTAATTTATGCCAGGGTAATTGTTAGAAAACAGCCTTGGAGGTCTCGTCTCTGCTCCAATACATGGATATAATCTTTAAGGGTTATTCTGACTTTGCTGGGTCAGCATGGATTGCGTATGACAAGGCTTTCCATATGAAGGCGGCTATGTACCCAGCGCTTCACTGGGATCAAATGCATCTGCACTTGTGGCCAAGCCTGTCATAGGGGAACATTCTGATAGCAGATATTTAGTGTGGTAGGCTACTAACATTAATGCAGGAGCTCCGTGTTCCCAGGGTGGGCAGGCTTTTCAAAAATGCCCTCTCTGTTGGGAGTTTTCCTCGCAAGGGTATTGTAGCTTTTTGCCATGAATGCCCGCTCTGTTCCAGCCCCCATTCCTTTCCATCCTGCCCCAAGGCCAAAGCCAAACCTGCTGCTAAGGATGGCAAAGATGGCAGATGCGGGGGGGGCGGAGTCATGCCTTACCTGACAAAGAAACCCAGTCCAGTTAGAGTTTTGGTATTAGAGCACTGGTTGCACCTGTATCCTAAGTTTGCTGATAGGCAGTACTTGTTAGATGGGTTTAGGTTTGGTTTTCACATTCCCTATAAGGGTGAACGGCGCCCCTTTTCAGCTCCTAATTTGCCCTTAGTTTGGGGGCATGGAGCAGGTGGTTACAGCCAAGATTCAAAAGGAGTGTTGAGAAGGTAGGGTATTGGGCCCCTTTCCTTCACCTTCGGTGCCCAACCTGTGGGTATCACCTTTAGGTGTGGTGCCTAAGAAAGCACTGGGGGAGTACCACCTCATTCACCATTCGTCTTACCCTCAGGGCGGATCGGTGAATGACACGATACCTAGTGAGCTCTGCTCGGTTAGGTACACTTCTTTCGATGAAGTGATCCGTATGGTCCGTGGTTGTGGGCAAGGGGCCAAATTGACTAAATGTGATATCAAATCGGCCTTTCGTCTTCTTCCAGTACATCCAGATGACTTTGTTCTTCTGGGTTTCTCCTTTGATGGGCAGTTTTATATGGACAGGGCCCTCCCAATGGGATGCTCAGTGTCCTGCACTGCATTTGAACGGTTCAGTTCCTTTTTGGAATGGGCTGTGCATGCATGCATGGGCTTGTTCAGTACTGCTCATTATTTGGATGATTTTCTATTTGCTGGACCTGCTGGATCGGGTGTGTGTGCACAGCTGTTGTCCAATTTCGAGCAGTTGGCTGGGGAACTTAGTGTTCCTTTAGGTGGTGAGAAAACAGAAGGGCCTAGTGTGGTCTTAACCTTTCTCAGCATTGAGTTGGACACTGTGCAGCAGGTTTCACGCCTGCCACCTGATAAACTGGCTAACCTCCTTCGGTTGGTAGAGGATGCGTGTAACAAAACTAAATTGACACTGAAGGAGTTGCAACAGCTAATTGGGCACCTTAACTTTGTCTGCAAAGTGGTGGCCCAAGGGCATGCATTCCTGTGAAGGTTGTGTGATTCCACAATAGGCCTCACGTTACCCAGGGGATTAGGGAGGATTTATTAGTCTGGTGAGACTTCCTGGCTTCATATAATGGGGTGTCCTTTTGGGGAAATGATCTCCAATTGGAAGCTGAAGTGCAGGTCACCTCTGATGCAGCAGGTTCTTTGGACTTTGGTGTCTGTTTTAGGGGACAATGGTGTGCTGAAGATTGGCCACCTGAGTGGATCCAGGCTGGATGGATGCGTGACCTGACATTTCTTGAGTTTTTCCCCATAGTGGTAGCAGTGTACATCTGGGCTGATGACCTTGCTAGCCAGATGGTTCACTTTTGGTGCGATAACTTGGTGATGGTACAAGTTATCAACTCATTAACATCTAAGTCTCCCAGGGTGATGGCACTGGTCAGGGTTTTTACCCTCCAATGCTTACAGTGTAATATACTGTTTATAAGGCCAGACATGTGCCAGGGGTCAATAATCAGGTCGCTGACACTCTGTCTCAAAAACAGATGGATAGGTTTCATCAGTTGGTTCCAGACTCCGATCCTTTTCCAGGAAGAATGCCCGAGGACCTGTGGCAAATTGGAGGGTTGAGGCCGACAAAGCGATGGGCTTAGCTCTTGCCCCCAGCACACGCCGGGCTTATATGAGAGCCGGCCAACAGTTTGTGGCATTTAGGCAGCAGGAGAGCCTTCAACAGCTCTGGCCTATCCCAGTGTCACATCTGATTCAATTCTGTGTGTCATTGAAAGGTAAGGGTTTGTCTGTCTGTTTCATTCGGGGCAAACTATCAGCCCTTGCCTTTGCAAGCAAGGCCGGGGTTTTTAAGGATGACACTGGTGATTTCCAAATCAGAAAGATGTTGGAAGGCTGGGCCCGGGAAGATGGGACACCTCGGGATACAAGGGAACCATCCCCCCCCCTGCTGGCCTTAAGGGTTTGAGACCCCAATGGGCTTCCTTATGTGCGGATGCATATGAGGCTTCCTTGTTTCATGCAGCTGCCCTGTTTGCATTCTTTGGGTCTCTGAGAATTAGTGAACTGGTGACTCGATCCCGACAACAGGTCAGGATATGCACTTTGCCTTAGGGATGCCCAGATTAGTGGGAATAGCCTGCACATTACAGTTAGGTGGACCAAGACGGACCAATTAAGGAAAGGTGTGGTGGTGTCTGTGGGTCCTTGTTCAGATGAGGACCTTTGTCCTGTCACTGCTCTCCATTCCTACTTGGCCCTGAGGGGTGGGAGTGAGGGTATTCTATTCCTACATAGGGATGGATCTCCTCTAACAAAATTTCAGTTTTGGACAATTACCAAGAGAGCTCTGGAGGCTTTGGGTTTTGGTAGTTTTCAATTTGGCACTCATTCTTTTAGAATCGGGGCGGCTTCCACTGCTGCAGCTATGGGGTATCTGGTAGCGGAAATTCAGAAACCTGGCAGGTGGAGGTCTGCATGCTACAAGATGTATGTCCAGACCTGCAAAGTTTAGGCTTACCTTTCTTAGGTTTAGTATGACGGGGAGGATCCTTTCTGGTCTGCCTAGATGCCCTCCCCTCTTGTTGTTTTGTGTTGTTAACTTGTTGTTAACTTGGTTCTTGTTTTAGGTACTGCTGGTTGCCATGGGAAAAGCCAAGTGCTTATCTGCGGGCCACTCACTGAGCCAAGAGGATGCACATCGGTTCCCAATTGGGCTGCAGTGAGTGGGCAGAGGTTGAGTGGCTTGGACGAAGAGGCATGCACTGGCCTGGGCTTATGCTGCTATTGTTTGAGGAGAGGCGTGGTCCTCCTCCTGACGTGCTTGTGATACACCTTGGCGGTAATGACTTGGGTCTTGAAAGTCCTGGTCATTCAGGCCAAGGCTGATTTGGCAGACATTGCTGACCAGTGGCCTGCGGTGCAACTGGTCTTGTCTGCAATGTTGCCGCGCCAGGTGTGGTGTAGCCTAGGGGACCCTAGGTGCTTGGACCGGGTGAGATGAAATGCCAATTGGCAACTTAGAAATGCCATGGAGGGCAGTTTAGGACTCTTTTTGTTGCACCCTGATATACGGGTTGAGTTAATGGACCTGTATAGGGGGGACGGGGTGCACCTCTATAACAAGGGCAACGATATATTTCTTGCTGATTTGAGGCAAGGGGTGCTGGTGGCACTTGACCACTTGGTGGGGGCAAAGGCCTAAGCAGAGGCTTGGCCTTTGCTATGGTGGGGTAGTGTGATCAGGAAGTTGAAAACAGTGAGCACCTGGCATTGTTATAAAGGAATTAAAGGGCCCTCCAAGAACGGCCGGGAAGGGTGATCTTCCTTAGAACAATCTGGCCTGGTCTATCTTAGCAGGCCTTGCGGCTTCTGGGGTGGTGGGCCAGGAGTTCTCCTAAATATGCCAAGCTGCTGGTCAAGAGCTACCTTCATGGCTTGAGATCGGGGCAGGTGCATCACCCAGAAGGAAATGAAGGTGGTCAGGAGTTGACACCTGTCATATTCCTCAGTACATTTCAGCAGCCCCTCGCCAGTTGTTTGATTATGAATAGTTAATAAAGTGGCCCATGTTAAATCTCTTCATTCTGACTGTGGTGACAATGATAGATTAGTAACTTACTAGCTAAAGGATGGATACAGATGGCAAGAGGCCCATCTGCCTCATGGTGCCAAGAGAGGACCGCATGTCCCTCTCTTGGTACGTGCAGGTACAGAGCAAGTCTACATTCAGAGTGAGAGAGAAGCAGGAAAGGGGAAGCTGATCCCTGAGAACACAATCTGAATTTCAAAGAGGACAGTGGCAGAAGAGTAGATACAGGAAGAAAGGTCACTGTGCCTGTCTAGCTCTCTTGCCACTCAGTCTGGAGGTCTGAGACAGGGACATCACATCTGGAACTTCCAACAGAATGGTGGTCCAGATTGTGCCATGTAGTGTTGTGAGAGTTCAGCAGCCATTGTAGGATAAAAAGCCATGCCTGCACAAGTGTAGACACTGTTGGGAAATAAAATGCTGTTCAGACAGCATTTAGGGTTGCTGTAGTTATCCAAAATAGCACCCAAATGTTAATTTTAAAAGAAGAGATGAGGGACAGAGTTGGAGAGAGGATGTGTGGACTGCAAAGCAGAGGGAAGGAGAGCCAGGAAGAGAAATTAGGGCCAGGGAGTGAGAGGGGAAGAGCAAATGGGGGGAGGGAAGTGGGGACAAGAAGGTAGCATAGGCAGGGGGCAGCAAGGTGGTGAGTGGTGCTTCCCTGACGGTCCTTCTGGGTCCCCCACTTTGTACTCTAGATGTAACCACATCACTGATTCATATAATGGATACTTGTTATTTTATTTTCATTGTTTCCTAATAAGACCTTAGATTTAATTTTCCTTTTTTGGTACCTGTGACAATTCATACCATGTGTTTCTGAAGGCACTTTCCCACTAACACAAAGTTTCTGATGATGGGTCCTATTCTAACTGCAATTGAGATTCACTGAAGGCAGGTGCCACATTTAAACTTGGGATCTGGGGGTGGGGCACAAAGGCATTTCTAACAGAAGTAACAGAAAATATTCACCATGTGGTGTATTCAATGCAAGGCAAACTGTATGTGAATCACCCTATTGAAACACCATGTGAAGCTTTGTCCTGGGCTAGGATCCAAATCCCTCCAATCATATTGGTAGCCCAGGAAGAACCAGCCAATCAAGTACCAGCAAGCTCCCTGGGTGGGAACGTCCGTGATTGGTCTTTATGTAGACAACCTAATTGGTTGATATCTGTATAGTAGGCGTGGCTACATTAGCCGGGAGAGTTTAAAAGCAGAGCACCTGCAGTGTAAAAGCTGTTCTGGCTATTCATGTTGATCCGTGTTGGAGTTGTTGAATAAAGCTGAATCTTTGCTGAATCACTCTCCGACTACTTTGTTAAGTGAGCGACTTAACACACCATACAATCTCTCCTCTGAGGGATGCTCCCTTATCTAGGCTGGAATCAGTTTAGTAAGAATGTCTCCTGACACTGTCATCCTACACAGAGGTCCCCACTCCTAAGGCCACTGATATATTTTTTTAGAAAGATATAGCTCTCTGCTTAAGATGGCACCATAATATGCCAATATTTACACCATCTGTTGATGAGATTTACAGCCATATGCATTGAAATCAAATTCTTCTCACCACAGACAGAAGTCTTGCAGCTTAGTTTTTTCTTTTACTTAACTAAAGTAGATAAACAGTTCAGACTGGCTACCCAACTGTACTGTATCTTACTCTTCATAAAGAAGGAAAGCTGTGACAACCTTTAGCACCACAGTTCAAAACAAAGAGCCTCAGGACTGTGTCCCATTTGGGCTGCTTCTTCATTGCACTGGAAGCAGCCATTCAGCACTTTTTCCATATCCACCGTGCTTTCGATCCATCCCCAGTTGTACAGGTCATGCCAGTCAGGAGTGGAGTTCTTATGAATCCTGAACAGACTAGCTCAACAGAGCTTGCAGACAGCTGCTATGAATATTTGCAAACATTTCACATTCCAAGTAGATCCTGAATGCAGTGGTGTTTATCAGATTTGATGAGGTTAAACTTAGGCTGATGAGTGTACATATGATATAGATACATACATTGAGCATATAGTTTTATCTGTTCTGGCAGCTCTTGTCCAAAGCCTTAGAAAAAGATTCTTCCAAGTTCTGCTGTGATTCCTTTAATTGGAAATACCACTGCCTGAAACTGATGCATGCACATCATGGATCCCACCACTAAGCTACCACAGTGAGAAACATGAATTGGCCTCGGTCTTCTGGTGTGTAAAGAATGCCTTTAGCTTGGGTGAAATATATGCATGCATTTGTCATA
>NW_015174292.1:445705-465466 GCF_001447785.1 Gekko japonicus
TATATATGTAAAAAATAATAATACATGAAGAGGTCCTGAACCAAATGCCTGTTTATATGCTGTGCAAAATTCTACTTAATTGTGTGCCTGGGAAATGGAGACTGACAGACAGACAGACAGACAGACAGAGATACATAAATGTCTGTGCCCAGAGAAAGGAGCAGAGCTTGGACATGTGGACTTTTCTAAAAATGTCATCTACTAGAAAGTTTGAAATTATTAGTTTGTGCCCTTCCCCTCCTTCCTTTTGAATCACCATTGTAGCAACCGAAAGACATATATTTGTCAAAATATACACTATCTTGCTTTTTATGCTATATGAACTACAACTGCAGAATTCTGGGCTGTATGAGAACATTTGTTTTTCATTTAGTGTGTAAAAATGACGCATGAGAGAGAAACACATTAAATCATTTCACAATCTTGATATCTGATATTATGATATAGTTTCAAATTCTAACACCCACAGCATTTTCCTTACAAACAACATAGGCATATAATTCTCCATTTTTGCTAGGAAGATCACAGATATAAAGCCCCTACAAAAAGTGCTGACAAACTTAAACTTTGTCTTTGGCTGGAAAAACTCCAAACCAGTAAGTGCTGTTTCCCTGTTCTCGCAGTCCTTTTACTGACATCTAGTGTTGATTTTGGAAAATGCACACATAAAATGCAGGAGCATCTTACACTTTTCCATGTATCGTTTAAAATGTTTTGTGCAACTAATGATAGGAAGACAAGAACAAATAGATACATCCCTTAAGAGAATTTTAATTAGTTGATTACATGGATTTTATGTTGGGCTGTTTTTATGAGTGGCTGTTGCTCAGGGGTAGAACATCTATTTGGCATGCAGAACATCCCAGGTTCAATCCCTGGCATCTCCAGTTAAAAGCAGTAGGTGATGTGAAAGACGTCTGCCTGACACCTTGGAGAGCTGCTGCCAGTCTGAGCAGACAATACTGACTTTGATGGACCAATGGGCTGATTCAGTATAAGGCAGCTTCATGTGTTCATGTTTAAAAGGTTAACACTTGCAGCAATATTTTTATTTAACCAATGTTATAAGCCATCAAAGAAAAACTTTGCAGGGAAAATTAATAAAAGGGGATGACAGCCCAGGTACTTTAGTACTTACTTTCTCCCAGGTTCTTAAATTATTTCTGCTGATTTCATTCAGCTACAGAGTAATGGCAAAGTAAAAAACAAAAACGCAATAAAATAGATACCCCCAAATCATTCAACTGCTAATACATGAAAAAATAAAATGCAGTGTTTCCTTGATTTGTACTTGAAGAGCTGTCATATAGAGGATGGTATGGAGTTATTTTCTGTTGCCCCAGAAGGTCGGACCGGAACCAACGGGTTGAAATTAAATCAGAAGAGTTTTTGGTGAAACATTAAGAAGAACTTCTTGACAGAGTGGTTCCTCAGTGGAGGTGGTGGGCTCTCCTTCTTTGGAGGTTTTCAAACAGAGGCTAGATGGCCATCTGACAGCAATGCTGGTTCTCTAAACTTAGGCAGATCACGGGAAGGGAGAGCAGGAAGGGTTGCCTCAGTGCTTAGTTCTTGTGGCCCTTTCTAACACACCCAGGGAAATGCTAATCACCATGTTGGGGTCAGGAAGCAATTTTTTTCTCCAGGCCAGTTTGGCTGGAGATCCTGGAGGTTTTCTGTCATCTTCTGGGTGTGGGTCAGCAGTCACTGGGAGTGTGTGTGGAGGAGGTATTTGTGCATTTCATGTATTGTGCAGGGGGTTGGACTAGATGACCCTGGAGATTCCTTCTAACTCTATGAGTCTATGATTCTTTATAACCCTGATACTCATCACTGGCTGCTGAGGGTGAACAACAGGTGACAGCCATTAGTCCTGGTTGCTTGTGAACGTCTCTTAGGTTACTTGAATCCCACTGAAAATATCTGCCTACGGGAAGACTGATGGCTGCTTATTAGATTTGTTCACATTGCAAAATTCTAGCCCAAATCTTCGTTAAGGAAAAATTATGGAATGAATAGGCTAACATATTTAGGAATAAATATCCATATTTAATAATAGTGGTCCTCCAAGATAATACCATTACCCTGGTATCAGATACGTGTGTGACTGCATTGGAATGTATATATACATCACTGAGATCAGGAGCACAGCCTCCAAAATGAAGATAGATTCAAAATGAACACAGAATGAACAAAGTAAGTGGAGCATTTAAAGTGCCATATCCTAATGAATGCTACAGCAAAATACACCTGAAAAGATTCTGTAAATTTACCTGTCAATACTTAATAAATGCCTACTTTACTCATAATTTAATAATGCAGTACAAGTGCATTTTTGGTCCTTCCATTCAACATCTGAAAGATGTTGATCCATGTCTATCAGAGGTTTAAGAACCATTAATTCAAAACACCAACAAGAACATTTCAAACATTTTACTAAATCATTTCACACAAATTCCAAATTGCAAATATAATTAAGGACAAGAGGGTTCTTTTCTTCTGAGAATTATCATTAAGACAAGAAGTAAACACAAATTAGGTGCGTAGCCTCTTTTCTGTTTTTTAAAAAAATGAGAAAGGAACACCACTTGATAAAAGCACCACAACACAGTTACAAAATAGGATCTGCCCGTTTCTTTCACGAATAAAAGACTATGTACTGCTAACAACTTTCTGCATCAATCCATACTTCATTAAAATAAAACTATAAAATCTCCTAGATTACACTAAATTCAGACAATGCCTGGAATACAGTGCATTAACAGCAGTAATGCCAACTATCAGTGCCAACATAAAAACGTTTTAGAAAGTCAAAAGAAGTCCCACCTATATTCCCTTAGATAAGCAAAATTTAAAATAAGGGGGAGCTCTGTTTCACAAGGAGGGGTTAAGAATGTGGGCAGGGGTGGGGCGGACGCTGGGCAAGGAGGCTGGTGCTGTTTGCTTCCTAGTCTTAGTTGGCATCTAGCTTGGCCATTTCTTGCACATAGATCCCTATACTCTCACTGTCAAAGAGCACAAAATACACTGTCTTGATTGAAGAAGACATTGTTGACACAAAATAGCTGGAAATGGCTTTCAGGATCAGCTGGGCAGCAGTCTGTTTTGGGAAACCGTTCCTGTAAGAAAATATAGGGAGAGAAACAAAAGATGAAAGATATAGTCAATGATATAGGCCAGGGCGTTGCCACCCGTTCTGAAGAATTCACAGGAACCTCCCTAAATGTAATACCTGACACAAAACCAGCCTTGAAACAAAATTCACAAGTCCCAGGTGCCTAAAAAACAATGAGTCCAGAAATATGATTAACTGTGTCTCACAGAGACCTCATGGAGGACGACCTCCTCCTTTCCTCCATTGCACAAGAAGGAAAAAGGAGACAGACCTGATATTATCCATTGGACTGGATATCAGGGCCCAGTGAAGGCAGCAGGAACTAGTAACAAGCCCAGAAGGAGGATGAGGAAGAAACTGTGGTTGGTATGTTATTCCCATCTCTGGCAAGCCATGCTATTAGAGAGTGCTGCTAACTTGGGGGAAAGTGCTGAAGGGAGAACATGGCCCTGTCATAACAGGAGAAGGAAACATGAAGAAACCTGCCTTTAGCCTCAGCCTCTCTTGTGGAAGGCTCTCTCTCCCTAAGAGAAGAAAGTGATTATATTCACACTTCTCCTTAATGTGAAAAATACACTGTTCCTTCTCTCTTAGGCTACTCTTGTATGTTGTTATGAAACACCCTAAAAATAATTTTTAAACCACACACACACCATGGTATGATGGCCAAAACTGACTTAATTTTTAATATATTTGCAGATATTCCACTACCAGGAAGTGACTCCTATGCTGTGAAAGGATATCAGGGAATTAAAAGTAATCCAGTCTGGGCAGCAGTAATATCTCTCCAATGGCACACTACTTTTTTGCATAGTATACTTTCATATACACAGTACCATGCTCATATGGGGGTGAGGGGTTATATGAATTTGGTAATGTGAGAATAACATACCTGTGTCAATGCAGGATGGGGATACTGGGTTCTGCCTCCCCCCTCCCCAAGCACCTGAAAGGGAAGTGCTGAAATTCTGCATTAAGTATAATACTGAGACCTGAACTATCCGTAACTTGCTCTCAACACGTGGAATACAGAATTTGCAGTAACTTTTTAAATGCCACCCAACACAAATTTGGTTTGTAGAAGCTAAATTTAGAAGAGCATCTGGCACACTAAATGCTATTCCCCCTTCCTGTTGAAAAATATATAAAAGATATTTATTGGAATCACCCCCATGTAAACCCATTCCTTAGTCATAAAAGTGAATGGAACTGTTTATGCAGGTTTATTGAGTAGTCTGTTTGACAGATGTCTATCCTGGAACAGCTGTGTATGTGTGCTGCTTTGGGAGAAAACGCTAACCTTAAAAAAACTTTGTGCTTATTTTTTTTTTACTTTTCAAAACTTGCAAACAGAACTGATAGGATGTTTCAAAGGAACAAATTAACATTTAAAGTACCGTTCCAATTCAGTATTATTAAATTCCTCTTTCCCACTTACCCAATCCATGTAGTTCCACCAGTGCTAGTGTTTGTCTTCTTTTTTTACTACTATATTTACAAAAGTTAAAACTTTTCCTTTCTTAAAAGGACCCCGTCATTTGGAAAAAAAACCCCTCAAATTGTCTATATGAAGTATTTATTTATTTATTTATTTATTTATTTATTTCAACTTTCTATCCCGCTCACCCCCCTAAGGGGCTCTGAGCGGCTTACAATTCTAATTCCGAACAATCCTAATCTAGGGCCACATGTATGTCGGGAAGGTGAA
This sequence comes from Gekko japonicus, assembly GCF_001447785.1. Classification (NCBI taxonomy): domain Eukaryota; kingdom Metazoa; phylum Chordata; class Lepidosauria; order Squamata; family Gekkonidae; genus Gekko; species Gekko japonicus. The sequence goes on from NW_015174292.1 coordinate 450,526, forward strand.
ATTCCTACCAGGCACCCTTGTTCTGTAGCAGATCTTATTCCTTGTGAGGGGACAGTCCGGCGGCGACCCTTCTTCAGCGCTGGTCTTCGTTGTTCCACCTCTCGGCTGTCGTAACTCTGGCTGTCGTAAACTCCGCCTCCAGGCCAGGACCACTTTGTGCTTCTGCGCATGCTCGCAGCGGCCTCCATCCAAATCAGGCTCCGGCCGGCCGTGTCGCTCCGCCTCCGTGCCTAGTTGGTCCAGCCTCCTTCATCCGTCGCCTCGTCTCGCCAGCCGCCATTTTTCTCTGCCGCCGCTCATTGTTCTCCGCTCTCTGCTCCAACTGAGGTGGGTGCCCCCCTGCTCTAATAGCAGGTCCCCATTTTATCTACTTGCCCTTTAACGGGCTTTCGAACCGCTGGGTCGACGGGAGCTGGGACATAGGGCCAGGAGCTCACCCTGACCGCGGTGGGGGATTGAACAGTTGGAGCTGTTCGCCCAGATGTTTTAAAGCAGGCTTCCTTTACTGCCTGCGCCACCGCTCCCTTTGACTCAAGAACAAGACTATCTCAAGAACAAGACTATCTCAGCCTTGGAAAGCAACGTATTATCTTGACAGAATACCTTCTGTCAAGGGAACATTATAAGTGGTTTTTTTACAGACTATGATCTCTGCAAACATGCTTTGTATACAGTTTGCCCTCTGCAAACCCTTCCAATATTCAGTTGTGTTGGCTCTTCTCTAAAGTGATAGATCTCTTTTGGTACGAGCATGAAGATAAATGTTTGATCTCATTGGTGACAATGGGCAGCAATGGGTAGGCAGGAACGGGTAGACATGGAGGGTTTTAAGCCGCATCTTCGGCGGGAAGCCACGGGTTAGCCACAAGAGCACTACGCTTCCCAGATGTTGTGGTGTTTTCGCGCCCAGAAAATCCACCTATCATCCGTCTCTTTAGCGTGGCAAATGCTCCGTGTGACCCGGGCCTATATTTTATAAACAGTCTGCCATTCTCACTGAGAAGGCAGATTACAGGATATAAAAAAGTGCAAACAGACAGTCTTCCCCTGATGGAGCAGGTGAGTTCTGGGATAGATACTCAGCTACTGGGGGGGGTTTGGCCTCTAGAAAATGGCAGTCTAGTGAGCTGATTTCACAAGCAAGAAACTACAGAAGAGAAATAAACAGTGGATGAAAACAAGAATAAGGTAGTCGGGTGGCAATGAGAGGTACACGCATGAATGACAGCAAGACATGCAGCTGTACACAAAGTCTGACAGTGCTTTTGCAAAGGTTCAAGAGGCCAATCGTACCTGCCACTTCCAATAGAAGGAAATGCAATTGATTTCAGTTTCTTCTCATCTGCCAGAGCTAAGCAGTTCTTCACTGTCTTCTCCAGTAATTCTTCACATTTATCTGCACCCCAACTGGGGCTATTGCAATGGATCACAAACTTAGCAGGCAATCCATGGCCTGCACTGACAGCAGCTGGATGGAAACAGAAAGCACATCTTAATTACTTCAATTATATGAAGATTTTTGTTAAGAGTCCAAATGTGAAAATGTGATGAAACAAGTCAAGAATGCATAGTTATTTTTGTTGTGTAAATCCCATTGACTAAAGAAATAACATGACTGCACATGCATACATTTGTAACAATATTTACATTTGTAGAGATTATCTTTAAGATTATACTTGTCTGATTAATACAGGTCAGCATGTAAATTTGGCTGCTGCCAAAAATTGACCTTCAGGCTGACATAAACTATTATTTTAATTCTGCTATTATCTCCTGAGCTGGCTATATTTGCTGTGTTACTATTATATTTGTGATGAATTGCTTTATTTGAGTACCTTTTTGCTGTCATTCTGCTATCATTTGTGTGCTGACCTATGCCATTTCATTTTTTAAAATCTTTGACCAGTAATATTAGCATTGTGGGAAGACTTGTACTCCTATATTCTAAAAAACAGAGAACAGATCTGTGACAGCACTAATTATGTAAAGGAGTCTGTTTTAGGGTGATGGGGGACACTAGGAACTATATCGATGTCTACGATGTTCAAGGGACTCGCCTTAAGATCTCCCATCAGAGTACATCAATTGTATAACATACCCACATTACTTGCAGAACTTGGCTTGCAAATGGCCTGGCATCGATAACTGATGACTATTTAGGCAAGGCAAGGGTGAACGTGGTCCTGACATCCCACAGGAAAGGAGGCCAGATGAAATGGTTTGCCCACAGAGGCTCATGGGTTCTACTAGATTCAAGAATGCTCTGGGAAGTTTTAGGATTTCAAATACCTACTTTGTTGAGGCTGTGGTAGGTAATTTGGAATAAATTGTTGACCTCTTTCATCCTTGGGGCAAAACCCAGAGCTCAGGTTTACCACAGACCTGGGTGATCTGAAGAGAGCTGGGAGATGTCCAGAATGACAGTAGTGGAAAACTCATACTAAGTCTCACAAAATGTGCTATAGAGCTCATGGGAAGATCTATAAAGTGGTGGTGACACCAGCAAAGAAATGGCACTTCTCTGCTACCACAGCTTCAGCTAGTTCATGACCATCCCAAGTGTTTTAGGTATCTTGGCATCTGCTGACTCCTAAATATGAACCTTTATTGTCTCAGGAACAGACAACTAGCTGTTTGCAGCTGACAAAATATTGCAAATATGCTCTCATATGGATGCTGGTTGTCATTTAGAGGAACAAATGATACAGCCTGGCAGAGCCCAGAACATTAAAAGAGACTATGAGGCTCTGGGTAAAAAGGTGACGGAATTGGGAGCACAGGTTGTATTCTCATCAGTTCTTCCTGTTGAAGGCCATGGCTTAGGAAGGGAAAGAATAATACTGCAGATCTATGATTGGCTATGTAGATGGTGTCATCAGGAAAGGTTTGGATTTTTGGACCATGGCTTACACTTTTGAGATGAAGCTCTTCTATCAGGAGATGGTTTGCATCTCATGAGGGTAGGAAAAATGTGTTTGGAAACAGCCTTGCAAACCTAATAAGGAGAGATTTAAACTAAATCCTGTGGGGGAGCGAGACAAAAATGCAAAGCCAATAACTGGAGATAAGAACTTTAAAGTTTTGCGGGGAGTGGCAAGTGTGCTAGATAACATTAACTCACATGTAAGTACAGAAATGAAAACCTCAGGGTGCATAAAACATGGATTCCGATGTCTCTAAACTAATGCACAGAGTATGGGAAACAAGCAGAAGGAACTTGAAGTCCTAATACAGAAAGGGGACTATGACCTAATAGGCATTAATGAAACTTGGTGGGATGACACTCACAATTGGAATATTAAGATTGAGGGGTATAACTTATTTAAAAGGGACAAATAAGGAAGGGGGAAGAAGTTGCATTATATGTAACGGAGGTATATACTTGTGAGGAAATACGTGAATCGGAGCATGAAAGTCCAGTTGAGAGTCTCTGGGTAAAAATAAAAGGAGTAAGCAATAATACGATATCATGGTGGGGGTATGCTATAGACCACCAAGCCAGGCAGAGGATTTGGATGAGACACTCCTAGAACAGATTACAAAGTTCTCAAAGAGATGGGACATGGTGGTCATAGGAGATTTCAATTACCCAGAGATCTGTTGGAAGTCCAACTGTGCTAAAAATGAAAGGTCCAATAAATTCCTGACTTGTCTTGCTGACAACTTCATTTTCCAGAAAGTGGAGAGGGAAACAAAGGGATCTGCGATCTTGGTCTTGATTCTTACCAACAGGACTGCTCAGTTCCTACTTTTCCTCAGTCTTCTCTTGCAAGGGAAACTGTGCTCAATATGGCAAAAACAGAACACATGATGAGTGAACAGAGTTGCAGCCTAGGATTGACATAGGGGTAGTACATAAACACCTAGTTTCTTTAAATGAAACGAAGTCCTCGGGGCCAGATGAGCTGCATCCAAGAGTACTAAAAAGGTCTCACAGATGTATTTCTGAGCCTCTGTCCATTATTTTGGAGAATTCTTGGAGAACAGGTGAGGTGCCAGTAGACTGGAGGCGGGCAAATGTTTTTGTTTTTTTTAAAACCCCGAAGGGATATTTTTTATTTTGGAATAGACTACAGAACTACAAAAAAAAATATTGGGAAGGGAACTACAAGTAGGGATAAAGGAAAGATAACCACACTATGCTAAAACCCCAAGAGGAGGAGATCTTATCCCTGTTAATATAAGTGTTAGAACTAAAAGTGTTAATATCACAATATACTTGTAGAGTTCTTGTTTATCACAGCTTCAAATGTGTTAATATGTTAGTTGTTATAAGAGAGCTTTCTGATCATCTTGTTCTTTGCTTCAAAAGGCCATTTTCCGAGTCCTTCTGCCTTCACTTCGGCTTTCTGTCTCTAAAATCGTATACAACTCTGGCAAGACCTGTACCCTTTTCTGCAGGACAATCCTCTTCCATTCCAGAGGTGGCAGAGTCACTAGATTTCGTTTCTTCCTCCTTAGACTCTTCCTCTGTTCCCAGCTGACGCCGCAAAAACTCTTTGGCTTTAAAGGTGGAGTCTATCTTCTCTCTTTTATCGTTGATCTTAAAGATGACACCCTCCGGGACCGCCCATCTGTACGATATTCCATTAGTTTGAAGGAAAGAAATTAAATCCTTATAATTTTTCCTCTTTTGTCGAATTTCAAATGGAATGTCTTTTAAAGTTTTGATGATTACATTTCCCATTTTCAGTGGAGTTGCTGAAGTCGCTTTTAAGATGGCATCTCTGGTTTGTCTTCTTGAGAAGCTGACCAGTATTTCTCCAGGCAGGCTATTTTTTAAAATATAATTGGAGTATGCCCTGTAGGCTAGCTCCATTTCTTTTACAAACGGTCAATTGCTGGTTAATAAGGAGTTGTTCCATAACCGGCTTGAGCATGTCCACTAGCAGTTTAATGATGTCTGCTCCCTCTTCCGGTTTCGGGCTCTGACTGCCTGGCAGTTTCATTTTCAGCTTTCTCTGCTGGGCTGCCATTTTTTCCATTTTGTTTACAGTTTCTACCACTTCTTCACAACTCGAAAAACTTGCCCCACAATGACGAAAATCAAGTAAGTCTCTCAAAACACCCTTGTTGTATTTCCTCCCCTCTCCCCTTTCGTATCGCTTTTCAGTTCAATCGCATAAGAGGCGTCCCTCTTTGCACCCACTTTTGTCAGCGGAGGGGGGGATTTGCTTTTAAATAATCTGATTTATTTTGAACTCACGTTCATTGTTGGTCAGTTTCTCTGACCTCGCTCATTATTCGTCATTCTGCTCGATCTCCGGTGCTTGTCCCGGTCAAACCAGTTAGTGCCTGAGGGCCACACAGCAGCTGGACCGTCAGGGCAGAGGGAAGCCTCAATTCTCTGGCATTATGCCATCGAAGAGGCCACCCCTCAAAAGCCCCCTGGCCTGGAGCCTATCGCAAAGGCTCCGTTGGGGTGTCACTTGAGGTGGCACCCCTCCAGGCCGCTGGTGTGCGGATCGCTCTCCCGCGGCTCGGGGAAAGCGCCCACCATCGCAGCTTCATAAACTGGAAGTCGAGGCAGGCAAATGTGGTACCCATCTTCAAGAAGGGGAAAATGGAGGATCCGGGAAACTACTGACTTGTCAGCTTGACTATATCTGGGAAAGTTTTAGAACAAATAATCAAACAGGCAGTCCTTGAGCATTTAGAAAGGATGGCTGTAATTACTAAGAGCCAGCATGGGTTTCTCAAGAACAAGTCATGTCAGACTAACCTTATCTCTTTTTTTTTTTTTTAGAAAGTTACTACCTTGCTGGATCAGAGGAATGCTGTAGACATGGTTTATCTTAATTTCAATAAGGCTTTTGACACTTTTTTTTTTTTTTAGAAAGTTACTACCTTGCTGGATCAGAGGAATGCTGTAGACATGGTTTATCTTGATTTCAATAAGGCTTTTGACAAATTGGGAAAATGTGGTTTGGATCCTATGACTGTTAGGTGGATCTGTAACTGGTTGAGAGATTGCACCCAAAGAGTGCTTGTGAATGATTCTTCATCTTCTTGGAGAGGAGTGACAAGTAGAGTGCCTCAAGGATCTGTAAGGAACCTGTTTTGTTCAACATCTTTATCAATGATTTGGATGAAGGGATAGAGGGAATGCTTATTAAATTTGCACATGATACTAAATTGGGAGGGGTAGCAAATATAGTAGAAGACAGAGTCTGGGATACAGAATGATCTTGACAGGCTGGAAAACTGGGCTGCATTTAATGAATTTCGATGGGGATAAATGTAAAGTTCTGCATTTAGGTAGGAAAAATCAAATGCACAAATAGGTTGGGGGAGACTTGTCTTTGCAGTAGTATGTGTGAAAAGGATCTAGGGGTCTTAGTAGATCATACACTGAACATGAGTCAGCAGTGTGATGTGGTTGCTAAAAAGGCAAATGCAATTTTGGGCTTTATCAACAGAAGTATAGTGTCCAGATCACACGAAGAGATGGTACTGCTTTACTCTGCTCTGGTTAGACCTCACCTAGAGTATTGTGTTCAGTTTGGGGTACCACAATTTAAGAAGGATATAGACAAGCTGGAACATGTCCAGAGGAGGGCAACATGGTGAGGGGTCTGGAGACCAAGTCCTATGAGCTGGGTATGTTTAGCCTGGAGAGGAGACAACTGAGAGATGGTATGATAACCATCTTCAAGTACTTGAAGGGCTGTCATATAGAGGATGGTACAGAGTTGTTTTCTGTTGCCCCAGGAAACCGGACCAGAACTAATGGGTTGAAATTAAATCAGAAGAGTTTTCAGCTAAACATTAGGAAGAACTTCCTGACAGTTAGAGCACTTCCTCAGTGGAAAAGGCTTCCTTAGGAGGTGGTGGGCTCTCCTTCTTTGGAGGTTTTCAAACAGAGGTTAGATGGCCATCTGACAGCAATGTTGATTCTGTGAACTTCGGCAGATCATGAGAGGGAGGGCAGGAAGGGTTGCCTCGGTGCTTAGTTCTTGTGGTCCTTTCTTACATGCCCAGGGAAATGCTGATTGCCACTTTGGGGTTGGTAAGCAATTTTTCTCCAGGCCAGTTTGGTCAGGAACCTGGATGTTTTTGGTCATCTTCTGGGAGTGGAACAACAGTCACTGTGGGTGTGAAGGGGGAGGTATTTGTAAAATTCCTGCATTGTGCAAGGGGTTGGACTAGATGACCCTGAAGGTCCCTTCCAACTTTATGATTTTATGATTCTATGAAATGTCTAATGTATCATCCAGTCTATAAATGAACATTTAGACCCAGTTACTATGATGGATGTTGACAGGACCCTGGGATCAGTGAAGGCCACTACTTGTGCTCTGGATCCTTGTCCATTCTGGCTGCCCTTGGTGTGTATCTTAAAGATCAATCCATAAGTTAAGGCACCTTCACTTGGCCACTAAAAGAGGCAGTTATCCATCCATTACTTCAAAACCAGCCCTACAGCAAAATGATGTGGCCAATTATGGCCCAATCTCTAATTTGCCCTTTCTGGGCAAAGTGACTGAGCAAGCAGTAATAGACCAACCCCAGGTCTTCTTGGATAACACATCTTCTTTGCCCTTTTTAGTTCGGCTTCAGACCAGGCAATGAACAGAGATGACCCTGATGACTTTAGCTAATACTTGTCTGACTGTAGGCGAAGGCCATGCTTCTGTGTGGTTCCTACTGGACTTATCTGCAGCCTTTGATACAGTAGACCATGACATCTCACCGAGACATTTGGAGGCAGAAGCAGGTATCAGGGGTTACCTGTTTTGGACTGGCTCAAATCATTCCTCACGGATGGGACTCAAAGATTTGCCATTGGAGGCCAGTCATCCATGGTGTGGGACCTGTCCTGTGGGGTTCTGCAGTGCAGAATCCTATTCCTCATGCTATTCAACCTCCTATTCCTCATGCTATTCAAGCCCTTAGGACAAATCATTCTTGTTTGGGGCTGGCTGTCATCAGTATGCTCATTCAGATCTCCTGGTGATGCACTAGAAATCCTGAATTGCTGCCTATCTGCTGTGGTTAAATGGCTAAAAATGAACAAATTAAAACAACACTGACAAGACAGAGGTAATGCTCACTGGGATGTTGGAGACCTTGAAGAACACTGTGCTTCCTACTTTTGACAGAGTTCAGTCGATCTTTTCTGACTTGCTGAAGAATTTAGGGATTATAGTGGATCCAACATTACTGCTGGAGAAAAGACATACCCTGTCTTTTCAAGGGAAGTATATCCAATCCAGGGGAGTTCTCAAGTCTCTGGTTTGCCTTTCTACTAACCCAGAGCATCTCTGTCTTGTCAAGAATCAATTTCAGCTTGTTTGCCCTCATCCATCCGATTACTGACTTCAAGCACCAGTTTAGAATATCAACAGCTTTCTTGGAATTAGGTGGAAAAGAAAGGTCTGCATACTGGTGACACTTCAGCCAAAACCTCCTGATGACCTCTCCCATAAGCTTCATGTAGTTATTAAATAGCATGGGGGATAACAGAATGGTTCAGGAAGATGCTTTAATAAAAGGGATGATGGACCATCTACTGCTGTATATATGCTACTGTGAAATCTCTGCATTGTTTAACATATTGTGTTAATACTTTTGTTTCAGCTTGTTTCAGATTTCTGCAATCCCAATAATTTATTGGGTTCCCAATGCTGTTAACTGCATTGACTTTAAAGCTCAGTGAAAAAGATGGACTATAAATAATATAAATAAAAGTGAAGTCTTTAAAAATCTTTAGAATAATGAATTTCAATCACACCATCTGAAATTTCTAATACACACAGACTTTTGATCTGCCTATTTTTCAAGGATTTAAACGGCACCTCCTGCTGTGTCCAACGGCCCATTCTTTTTGCGAAGCTCAACAACAGCCTCCACGAATTCTTTTCCGCCTTTCTTCTCCAATGTGCTTCCTGTGCAGGGACAGAGTTGTGACTGTTCCACATCCAGAAAGGCACCCAACACTTCAGATAATCACGTTACAGATTTCTCCAACCAAATTTTTGGGGACTGCAAAGTAAGATCTAAACCTTTGGGGACTAGTCCAGAAGTAACGACTGGCTCTAATTTTTTAAAAGGTCACCCTCCCATAATGGTTTTATTCTGTCTGAAAATGTTTCGTGATGCAATTCTCAATGTCAACCAGCAGGGCAGTGACATTTCTAGCTGCTTTCTCTCACCATGTAGTAGATGTAGTTCCAGTGCACACACAAATTCAATGGCATTTGTTTGATGCATGAACTCTTTCCCTTATGGGATGAGAACCCTCTTCTGTTACAGATTGCTTTAAAGACAAATTTGTCATAAGAAGAACTTGAAACTCACCTCATCTTCATCCCTGACCCCAACAGTTGGCCCCCGGGAGTGAAACAGTCTTGTGAGTGCAGCGGGCTGCTTTACTTGACAACTGCCCAACTTGTTGAACCACCTTTAACCAAGAGGAAGAGCCTCAGAAATAAGTAGATTCTCTAAGGAACATATTCCTCCACTGAACTGCTTAACTGCAGCTAAAGAAGCTTAACAATGCTGCTCTGGGAGGACAGGAGCTACACGACATAAATTACGGCTTTCGGTTGACATCAAGGCAGTCCACCACGAATGGTTTAGATCTTATTTTGCAGCTTTATATTAATGCAAAAATGTAGCCCAAAAAGTTTATTCCTAATTAAACACTCAAATCACATTGCATTTTGCTTGACAACTATACAAGTAGCGAGGCAAGGAAACAGTGACATTGATACTGGACTGATTCTGGATTATAAAAAGTGTAATTGACAAGCTGATTCCTGCAGCTGAACCATAAATACATTTACTTAGAAAGCAAGTCACACCTATTTCAATGGAACTTCCCTTCAAAGTAAGTGTGTGCTGAGGATGATAGCCTATGGCTGTGATCCTATGCATGCTTACCTGGGAATACACCCCAGCAAACTCACTGAGACTTAACTGTAGGTATTTAAATTGGGCTGTAGGTATTTAAAATCGAAATACTGCCATACTTTATGAAATTATTTCATTTTAAGGATGAGGAGGGGGACTGCAGTTTCTGATGAAAGTACACATTACATGCAGTGAAATATATTTCTACTTGATGTGCTGTATATTAGAGCTATTTAAGAACGACATCATAGATTGACCTTGGCAGAGTTCTAAAAATTTATCTTTCCATGTAAGGGATATGAAATAGGCTTCAGCTAAGTGATTTATTATATTCTCTTTATAGATAATTGGCTGACAGTATAGGTTTTGTCCCTGTCCAGAAAATGGGTTGTATTTTAGAGATTAAAGTATTCACAGTGGTAACCTCAAACACCCCAGTGAATAGTCCAAGGGCACATTATGTTATCACATTTTTAAACCTGAACTGCCTGTTCAGTTGCCTGGCAGCCATGAAAGTAAGTTTCTTGAAGAAGATCAGAATCTAGGTGATATGTTTTAAATGTGTTCACATTGTCAAAATATTTTAAGTATCTCCACAGCAACTGAAGATAATCTCTACAGGGACAGTGACAATTAGGGAATCTAATTTATTTGATTAATCTGACTCCAAGTCAACCAGGAAGGGGGCAACTATATTGCCTTAGCCAGGATGTCTCGGTACATTCTGGTAAAAAGAATACCAAATTGCCCAAGAAAAAAGTTTCATAGGCACTCATGCTATGAAACCATTCCAAAAATGTAAAATGATTTTAGGGGTTACATTTCATTTTGCTTTGAACTCTATTAAAATTTCACATGAGCTTTACATATATTTCTTAAGGTTTCCTCTTTTCTTGTCTAGCTTAACTTTAATTCTTAAATTATGCATTTTTTGTGCTCTGATATGCACTTGGCTCACAAAAACTACAATAAATTTGGGAGTCTTTGGGATGCTACAAGTCTCATTTTCCTTTTTCCTTCCCTTAACTAACAATCCCTGGCATATTTGTTATTGTATATTAGAGATGCTCAAGACTTTGGTGTCTCCAAGAAGTAAAAATGTAATAATAAACTAAACAATTGTCATTTGCTGCCTTTTTTATAGTACACCAGTACTGACTGGCCCTGGCTGATATTCTTGTTCCAAATTGACAAGTTGTTTCAAATTGACAAGTGTGGCTTTAACATAACAGGAGCATCACAGTTGTGTACAACAGTATGGCTAGCTGTACCTAAGAAATGAAACTCTGTGGCTCTATGCTCTTTATATCATGTTAGCAGGAGCTTTCATTCATATTTTGCTCCACAGCTTTCAGGTTAGTGGCTCCTTGCTTGCAGGCATACATATATATGTTACTCCCACAGAACAAAGTCATAATTTCATGCTGTTAAGCAGGCATTGGTATAGTGGTAACAACAGCCTAGGCATAAATCCAGGTGTGAACAGTTTTCAAAATATTTCCCCAGTATATATGGCTGTTAGAAAGGCCTTTATATGGATAAAGTTAATCATCTGAAGCTAAGCATGTGTGCACTTCTATTCTTTCTTCCAGCAGTCACAGGCAATAAGAAGACCATACCCTACTGAATGAAATAATCCAGGTTTCACTTCTTTCCCACAATTTTGAGACTTGCTTTAAAAACATTTCCTCACAGGGTTAATATATCTTTGCAGATTTTACAAACATTATTTTATGGGACAGAATGTAGCTTGTTCCTTGTGCAATCCTACATAAATCAGTTATGTCCACATTCCATGTTATTCAGGTCTTCAGAAGACACTTGAGGTACAGTAATGTAGGAAGTGGCTATAGCAGGCTAACGAAAAAGTGCATGTTTTCTAAAGTTACCATCAGGCTTGGGCTAGGAGTCCCATATGCCATCATGGTGGCAATGAGGCACTTGAGCTTATTCTTGGAGTAGCTCAATGTGCAGAATGGGCCAGCTGCAACCCCCACACCAACTGGTAATTTTCTGCCAGTTTTCTGCCCTGTGTTTGTGTGATGTACAAGAATTAATACATGTTAAGTAGAGGGTGCATATGTGGACACAGGACTGCAGCCTTTCACTTTGCAAGTGATTAATAGGCTTCATGCTCATTTCCCAGCTGAACAAAGGGAACAATAGTACTACATATATGTGACTCAACCTGTAGTATATGCTGGTTTGTTTTCTTGTGATCTTTGCTTTGTTTGTGTTTGAGCTTTCCAGCAGGGAGTCGTTAATGGTTCTTAGGACCAGTTTCTCAGGGACCATATCTTCTTTTTAGTTTCTGAATATGCTACACATATGTGTTATATGTACAACCTGACAAGTAGTCTGTAGCTAGGCTCATCTGCTTGAGTTATTTCCTCAGCATGCTTTTTAAATTTTAATTCTTGTGTTTGTGACACAACTGTTGTGTGAACTGTGTTCAGTTGGTATTCGGTAGATGGCTGTGATATGTGGACGAGGGCTGAGGACTTGGAAGCACATGCAATAGCTCTAATCTGATCTAATAGATCTAATCTGATTCTCAATGGGCTTTATCCCTTGAACCACACTTAAATGACTGGTGCAACCCTCAGTTTCTATTTGCTATCAATGTATTAATTATTATAAAATTAGACCAATTTCATTTGTTACTTTGCATCATGGTATAATGTCTGAGGCTAAGCACCCATAAAATGATCATGTACAGTGACTGCTCCCTGTAGCTAAAGATATAAACATGGAATCAAGACAAAAAGCTATGCAGTCTGGCAAATTCACACTAAAACTGGTGTATCCTTGTTGCCATCAAATTAACTAAATAAGCTATCAAGCCAGCAGCTTTATCTATTACGGGCAAGTAGCCTAAGCATGACAAAAAGCTAGGATATGAGATTGTTGCAGAATGTCTAGGTTTATTCCAATTTAGACCTTAAAAAAATAAGGCCTTTGAATAAAACATGTGTGTGTGTGTGTCATGGTATACAGTTCGGTTTTATACCAATATAAATGTCTGATGTTCCCCAAAGGATTCTGGAAATTAAAGTCTGATGAGGTTACTGCAAATTTAGTTAAGAGATTTAGTTAAGGGATTCCCTCCTCTTCTAAGAACACAACGCTGGGTGACAGGGAACTCTGAAGCACAGCCTAGGGAACCAACAATATTTTGATTTCTTCTTTGGCCTTTGCATTTTTGTTGGCACCATATGTTAAACTGTTTCTGTGCTAGTGCACTGATTACAGTACAAAACAGGGGTTCCAATAAATTGCATTAATTGTTTGTTCAATAAAGATTCTAATTATAGAGACATTTCGCACTTGTTCAATTTGGTACTTACTACATTTAACACTGGCAGGACTGCTGGAAGTGAGAAAAGAATGCGGAATCTGCAGAGCAGGGGCAAGCTTGTTGTTGCTGATTGGTCATGCATACACATACAAACTCTGCAGCACTGAACTCTCCATTACCTACTTCACCACCGATGTAGAAGTCAGAGTTTGTCGGGTGAACGACAGCATCACTGTCAATTGTGGCAATGTCAGCCTGAACAACTTGCAACTACAACAGGTAAACAAATGTGTATCAACCATGTTGGTCAGAGACCCAGAAGAAGGATCTACATTTTGACTGCACGTACCAACATTCTTGTTAGCCTACCTTTTGGCTCCAAAATGTGTGCCGTAAATAATAACAACAACAACAAAATCCAAAACCTGTGTATAGGTGTGTGTTTAGACGGGAAAGGGGATATAGGGTAGAGAAGTACATTCATTCTAGCATTTGACCAACAGATCAAAGGCAAATGTGGCAAACTTTTTGAAAAGTGTTAAGAGCAGCTAGCAACCTCCTGACTTTGCAGAAACCTGTAAAACTGTAATCTCACAGAGGATGACAACATCCAGTGTCCTTTATAAAGACATCTTGCATCACCAAGCTAAACAAAACAAGCAGTTTCTCTATTTTGATCATTCACTGACAGACCTTGTTTGGCTTTTGTCTTGATTATTTTCTGTTGAGAAGTGCTGGCAGTTAAAGTGTTTCATGGATGCAAAGATTTCTTATGGCTACTTCTCACTGATGTAAATACAAGGTAAAGGTAAAGGTTTCCCTTGCTCGAAAGCCAATCGAATCTGACTCTAGGGGGTGGTGCTCATCTCCATTTTCAAACTGAAGAGCCAGTGCTGTCTGAAGACTTTTCCATGGTCATGTGGCTCACATGACTAAATGCCAAGGCACACGGAATGCTGTTACCTTCCCACCGAAGCAGTACCTATTTATCTACTTACAATTTCTTGCTTTTGAACTGCTAGGTTGGCAGGAGCTGGGGCCAGAGACGGGAGCTCACTCCGTCACGTGGCACTCAGGTTTCGAACTGCCAAGCTACTGACGTTCCAGTCTGCAGTTCAACGTCTTAACTTCTGAGCCACTGTGGCCCTGATGTAAATACAACCATTCATATAATGAGCCCACGGTTGGAATTAATTTCACTATTCTCTTAAGAAAATATGAAATAAAATAAAAGATTGTAAATATGGAATAACAAGCTACTGTGTACCATTATCTACAAATGGGTAAGATTGGCAACTGCCCATTCACATGCATTCTCTGTGGTGGTTCCCACGTTGTGGAATGGCCTGACTGAGGAGGGGAGGAAGTCCTCCAACTGTTATAATTTTGAAAGATGTACAAAACAGAAATGTTTAGGGGGGCATTTTTACAAAGAGATTAAAATGTAACAACTCAGGAGGTCATATTTATGAGGGAACAGGACTGTAGTCTATTGAAATGTTAATTTTACTGCTTTTGTCTTCTACATTTGTAACCCTCATTCAGCATTATGGTATGCAATGCTTTAGGTAGGGTTTTTCTTTCTGTTTGTTTATCTGTACTGTTTTCCAGATCTGTAATCCTAGACTTACTACATTGTTTACTTGAAGTCTCGAACTGTCTGATTAAATTGGGTTTCTATTTTGTAATCTTCCTTGAGTCTGAGCAAGAAAGGTGGGCTATAAATTAAAATAAAATAAAATAGATGAATACTGTTAAATATGGATGGCAAGTAACACTTCTTTTGAA
>NW_015174292.1:465523-495508 GCF_001447785.1 Gekko japonicus
AACTGAACAGGAAGCTGATTTAATTACACTTGAAAAGATGGAAGGGCTGGGGGGTATCTACAAGCTTATGGCCTATCTTTATGAATCTCTATGACTACTTTAATGTCAATGAAAACAGAAATGTGTTCCAGAATGGAGAAACTGCTTATTTTGAAAACAACTTGATGATTATCTATATACATATAGATATATATGTGTATGTTCTCCAAGAATCCAAAAGAAACATCCCCCCAATGAAGAACTAACAGTCACATTTGATTATTATGGAAAAATATTTCAGTGACTCTGAAATTAATTTCATGATAGTCAATGTGCAACTATAACGTATGGAAATTTGGACATGTACAATTGTCCCATAATATGCTTTCAGGAATTATGAAACTTGAAATTACACACGAATTCCATAATTTTTGTGTGACTGTTAGTTGCAACAGCCCAATCCCCATTTACCTAGATCATCTTTAAGGTCAATGTCAGCATTGGTGGGATTGATAATGGCCTCCACTTCGAAGCCGGCTAAATTACTGATTTCACTGTGAATAAGGTTCAGCTGAAAAGAAAAGCATGAGGTGGGAAATAACAACAGGACAGTTGGGAAAATCACACAGAGAAGCTGCAGAAAAGAAAGATTTGCAACGCAGATGGGGATAGCATCACTGCAAAAAAAATGTGCAAAATAAATGGTGGGTCATAAAGGAAGTTATTGGTAAAAGGACAAACCAAACAGAATTACATTGCAAACACAAGACTCAAACATGATTCTGTAAAGAAACATTTGTTAAGCTGAAGTTTTAGCTTATCACGGTTTTGTACCTGATAAGGATGAATGGGCTATTTGGTCTCTAGTATACATACTATTGCTTCCTGTTATGGCTGGTCACAGGTGGCTACTGTACAACATATGTACATCTGATGTGTTTATACTGAACCGTTTTGTTTGCTGATGTTTTTGTTTAAATGCATTTATACGCATATAAACTCTGTTGGGAAATGTGCTCTCCCCCTTACTGGTCTGAATGACAAAGTTCAAATGAAATTACTACATTTCTGAATTACTTCTGTCAGTGACAGTAACTGAATCTGGTACATGGTACTTTCATTTCCTTTGTGTGACAAAGCTCAATGTGTAATAATGTGTGAAACTGACACACAGCTACACAAAATGTTTCCACCCTTGTATTACCATGTATAAGAACCATCTCAAGAACATTTGCAAAAACATGCCCAAGTCTAGAGAAACTCAATTGAAAGCATTGGAACTAAGGTTAATCACAAAATATGAATCTAAAACTTTTTGAATGTAATGTTATTGTGATAGACTTTCTCTGGATTGGTGCCACGGCCAGGTAATTTTTGTTTTACTGGTTATTTTGACGGTGAGTTGGTTCCAACACAAAGACCATGGGTCTTCCTGGCTTTCTTCCCCCCCCCCCCCCAACAGTCCTTTCTGACACCAGGAAAACTTATTCCCAGGTCTGCAGGACCTAGATGGAGTAATTGTCACACAGGAGGCTGCAGTGGTGAGGTGGAAAATTGCTCCCTTTTGTCAGTGGAGCTCCACTTTCAGAACAAAGGGCCTTTCCTCTCCAGCCTTCCAATCCACATGACTATTAGATCATGTGGGTCCAATGAATTTAGGAATAAATTTTTCTGGGATTATAAATGGGGAGGGGAACATGCGAAAGATCTGCAACTGTCAATGTCTTTATCTCACACATTGCTAGATACAACCAAGTATTTAATTAAATAACATGAAAAGGGGGGTAAGGACAAATAGCAGTTTTTATAAAGGAAAACAAAGCATCAAGAAAGTAGCTCAGTCCTCAAAGTTAGAAGCACAGCTTTCACTGAAATGAAGGGAGCTGTGCAGAGATGAGATCAGAGAGGGCTGGTTTGAAAACCAGAAATATGCAAAAAATCATTTTAGTGCTTCCTTAACACTCACAACAAAGAACATGGGCGTATATGTTGATCTGAATGAACTGTGAACATCGGCTGTTAAACATCTTCTTGAGCATGGCAATTATTTTGTGCACCTCAAGTGTTGTTTTGGGCTTTTTTGTAACAAAATGGTTTGAGCCATGTGTTTGACTACAAGGAACTAATGTCCCCAAACAAAAAGCAAACAAACAAACAAACAATAAGGTCCAACTGACACTAAAGAAAATACACTCATGGAGGGACTCATGACTATACACATCTGAGAAAATGTAAATCCCAAATGTTAATCATCCTCTTTGTTTTCTGTGTCCTACAACTGCCAGTATTCTGTGGGAGAACTTAGCAAGTGTAGACCATTGTGGTTCATGTAATATTAATTCTGTCTGCAACACATGGCCATGTATGGATTTCATAACAGTGATAAGATACAGGTAGTGGGACATAGAATTTCATGCGTTCTCCCCATTGCTTTCCTTATGTATCTTAAATGTCTTGGGTGCTAACTACATGCTTACAGACAAATGTCTGTAAGAAAGCCCTTATACCATTTCTTTTTTTAAAATGAGAAGCCAGTCCAGGATGGTGATGGAGTGCAGATGCTTCAGGGAAGTGAGAGGAAAATATGTTCCCTGCTTATCATTTTTTAATTCCAAATAAACTCTCCGAAGTTGTTCTGCACTGTGGGGTTGCAGGTACATAGTGACTCTTGCAGACAAATGGCTGGAATCTGGTGGGGAGAAAATCCATTTGGGGAAAAATATCTGGAGCAGTGAAAAAGAAGAAAATAAGAGTAGGTATGCTGGATGAGACCAAAGTTCCATCTAGTCCAGCATCCTCTTTCACACAGTAGCTAATCCAATGCCCCCAGAAGGCCTACAAGCAGGACCTGGAAGCCAAAGTTTCCTTCTGCAGTTGCCCTACTACCTTGCTATTTGGAGAATTACTGCTGGAGGACCTGATAGAGAAAGGGTTGAGTACCCTTCCCCATTGCTTCTTCCCTTCTCCTATAATGCTTGTCATCTATATTAAAAAGCATCACAAAAGTACTTGTGTATAATGTATAATTAGCAGTTAAGGTTCCTGCTTGATCAGGTTATACAAAGTAAGGAACCTGAGTACATCGGCATCACTTTTAAGTTCAGTCTTGATACAACATTTAGTCATGATCAAGGTAAGTGGGGCAGATTTGCCTACAGTGGAAAGGACATGTGGATAATATTGTGTGACCACTACTGCAATAGGCCACTTCTGATTCAGTTAAGAGATGATCCAAACTACATCTGAACCAGTCCCTCCCCCATTCTTTTGCTGTCTAGTCATACCAGTCCATACTTGCATCTATTTAAGCAACTTGTACACAGAACTGAAATGCATGAGTGCAGTTTTTTTCCTTGTGGATCCTATACCCCTATGAGTTTGGATGCACATAACACAATACTATGCTGCTCATGCACCAGTGAACACGTGAACAGTGCTGCTAGCAAATGCAAGGGCTTATTTCTGCTCTATGATTGCACAAAAAATCCTCATGGCAAAATGGAGCACATCCCTGCTCTCAGAAAGGGACAATGAAACGCTGCATGTCTGATTGTGGCCATGAAAGTTTGCTAGTAGGCAATATGGTCACTTTTAAGTGTCAAAAATTCATTTTTTAAAAAACCCATTATTGTGGAGACACTTAAAACAAGTTAGTAAAGACAAGCTGCATGGTTCTCTCTGCACATTTAAAAGCAGCTGTAAACCTCTTACCCCTGTGCCTCTTATCAGCACCTGGAGGGAGCAATTAGAGGTGAGGCACCAATGTGTCAGTAACACAAAGGATAATAAGGGAGTTAAAAGGCCTGAGATTAGAGCTGCTTCAAATTCAGCATGGAAGAGTTCACTTCCATGTAGGAAAAATAATATCAATACCAATAGACATATTAAGTGCATCTGTGATTATTTTGCCACATGTCAAGGCATTGGTAAGTCACAACAAGTCCGAGCCTTAACATTGTATCCCTTGGCTTTACTGCTGAACAGATAATTTTAATTCCATCCAGCATAAAATTAGGTTAAGCATCCAGATAAAAATACTGAAATGCATTCTATTAAGCTGAAAGTATGTAAGAAGCCACTCATTTTCAGTCAATTCAGACATCTATTCAATCTAATACATATGGGTCAGGATCCAAAGAGCTACTTTAGGCATCCAATGTTGTTTTTTGTTTTAGAAAGGCAGGCCTTCATGCCATATTGCAATCCATTCTGAAAGCCCCCTCAGTTTCAAAAGGGATTTGCCAGTAGCATGGGGAGCTACTGTGCAAGAACACAAGTCCATGTTGTGTTTCTTCATATATCTTTAGCATGTTACATCAGCATGTTACTTCTAACAAGAACTAGAACCAAATATAGTTTTCAATATTTAGTGGATGTATGGTGACAACATGTTTGGATCATCTTCACATCAGCAGAATACGACAGATGGAATATTAATAATATGCATTTTTAAGGCCACTAATAACAAAACATTAAAACAAATGTTTTTCTAGTACATATATTCAAGCCTTCTCTATCCCAAAAGAAAATACGACTCTTGAATATAAAATGTATGCATAACAACTCCTTTTCCCAACAATGTGAAATCAATATGAATTAACCAAAGAAAACAGACACACTGAGAAAACAAAAAGAATTATTTAAAATGTATATAATTCAATGTTTTACACCCCAATTTTAAATATTTTCCCTATATAATGCTTCTTTGCTCATGCAATGAGATCTGAACCACATGTTCCCAGAAACATATTTATCTTATAATATGAATGCAAGGATAAGGATATGAAACCAGTGAACAAAAAAAGGGGAGGGGCTTTTCTCTCCTACTGATTCTTCCTTGCAAATCTTCCTTCCACCTTCCTACCCAATCCAACAGAATTATTTCCAATCTCATACTTGTCTCAAAGGGCAAGAGTGTGTATGGAAGAATGTCCAGGGAGAACAGGTAAAGGAATAAGAGCTAAAACAACCTTTCTGCTGATTTTCTACTGCAGTGCATTCTGGGCCCATATTAAGTTTAGTACTTTATTTCCTGTTATATACCTGTCTGTGATACACTCCCCCCTACTCCACCACCACCCATTACTTGAAGACCTCTTGCTCTCCATCATAATTTTGCCCATTCCCCCTTGGCGCCCTGCATACTTGGCTCCCTGAACATGTATGTCATACCAGCTCTCTCTTCACCAATAAATTCCTCTCCAAACCTTCCTTTTCCCTTAATCTTCATTTCCAACTGTAACCAAATTTAAAGTATGGGTAAACTCTCTGCCCACATCCATTCCTTGCCCACCCCCTTCTCTCTCTCTCTTGTTTTGCTGCTGTTTATTTTAGACTGTAAGCTTCTTGAGGACAGGGACTTGTGTGCTTTGTGCTGATGGAATTCTGTAAGATAATAATTACATATCTAGAGAGAAAATAATTGCTTAATGGCCAAGGAGATGTTTGAGGGGGTGAACAAACATGTGGACAAGGGGGATCCAATAGATATTATTTACCTTGACTTCCAGAAAGCTTTTGATAAAGTTCCTCATCAAAGGCTCCTAAGTAAGCTCAAAAATCATGGGATAGAAGGACAAGTCCTTTTATGGATCAAAAACTGGCTAGTTCATAGAAAACAGAGAGTGAGTGTAGGTGGGCAATTTTCTCAGTGGAGGGTGGTAAGCAGTGGGGTACCGCAGGGATCAGTACTTGGTCCACTGCTTTTTAACTTGTTCATTAATGATTTGGAGATGGGAGTAAGCAGTGAAGTGGCTAAATTTGCGGATGATACAAAGTTGTTCAGGGTGGTGAAAACCAGTGAGGATTGTGAGGCACTCCAAGGGGATCTGTCAAGGATGGGCGAGTGGGCGTCAACATGGCAAATGGGGTTCAATGTGGCCAAGTGCAAGGTGATGCACATTGGAGCCAAAAATCCTAAATATAAATACACATTGATGGGGTCTGAACTGGCAGAGACTGAGCAAGAGAGAGATCTTGGAGTTGTAGTGGATAACTCACTGAAAATGTCGAGACAGTGTGTGACTGCAATAAAGAAGGCCAATGCTATGCTGGGGATTATTAGGAAGGGTATTGAAAACAGATCAGCCAATATAATAATGCCCCTATATAAATCAATGGTGAGACCTCATTTGGAATACTGTGTGCAGTTCTGGTCACCACACCTTAAAAAGGATATTATAGCTTTGGAAAAAGTGCAGAAAAGGGCAACTCGAATGATAAAAGGGTTGGAACACTTTCCCTATGAGGAAAGGTTAAAGCGCTTAGGGCTCTTTAGCTTGGAGAAAAGACGACTGAGGGGTGACATGATCGAGGTTTATAAGATTATGCATGGGAAAGAGCAGGTAAAGAAAGAGGTACTTTTCTCCCTTTCTCACAATACAAGAACTCGTGGGCACTCCATGAAACTGCAGAGCGGTCGGGTTAGAACGGATAAAAGGAAGTACTTCTTCACCCAAAGAGTGATTAACACATGGAATTCACTGCCACAGGAAGTGGTGGGTGCTACAAGCATGGACGGCTTCAAAAGGGAATTAGATAAGCATATGGAGCAGAGGTCCATCAGTGGCTATTAGCCACAAGGTATAGCTAGGGGCTCTGGGGCAAGTGATGCTCTGTCTTCTTGGTGCTTGGGGGGGGGGTCAACAGTGGGAGGGCTTCTAATGTCCTGGCCCCACTGCTGGACCTCCTGATGGCACTGGTATTTCTGGCCACTGTGTGACACAGAGTGTTGGACTGGATGGGCCTTTGGCCTGATCCAACATTGGCGTCTCTTATGTTCTTATGTTCTTATGTTCTTATGTTCTCTAGATGTGCTCAGTATGGCATATGGAGAAGAATTTCAAAGACAGGTGCACTTCAATTAAAGTATGGAGGCACGAAAGTATCTCCCAAGGAACACTGAACATAAGAATACTTTAAATCATATGCTCAAACCTACCTTCTGCCCAAGGAATAGACTTTTAGTAGACAGGACAGTGAAGCCATCTGTTGGAGTGCCTTCTGTTGTGCTGTCAGCACTTGCTGATTTGCTGACCTCTCCTTGTTTCTTATCATGCAAACAAATAAATACATAAATCCAACTTTAAATAGATAGATGTGACCATACCAAGTACACACAGAGAGACAGTATACTGCAGATACCCCCTGGGGGAAAGAAGTTGCCCAAAGGCCCTTTATTAGAGGTCTTGCGACTGGAGACCAGGTCACCAGCACACTATGGGCAGGTCTGACCCTATTGCATTTTGTATTGAAGCACTATGAACCTCTTTTCCACTGCTGAAATGCAGCATAAATGTTTATGCAATAGTAGGGAAGTTGCTGGATTCCTTTTATAGTTGGGGATGGAGATTAAAAGTGAAAAATTATGAAAATTGTGAAAAATCACTGTAGGTTTATTTTTAGGAATATTGGATGAGAATTTAAATCACCAGGAAGACTTAAGAGAACAATACTAAGCAGTCCTATTTAATGGGGTGTACTCCCAGGAAAGTATTTGTAAAGACTGCACTGTTAGTCTTCACGAAGTCTTTACTTTTTACAAATTCTTCACAACACTATGAATGTACAGAATCTTGATCAGATAAAAATAGAAGCACTCACAAATTACAGCCATATAGATCTTCCTGGATCATTTAAAACATATATAGATCCAATGCAGATATTCATCTAAAGGGAAGTCATCTAACTTAATTTCCATCCACAGTATACCAAATCAAGATTGTACCTACCTGTCATCTCCCCTGCCCTGCTGCTAATAGCAGGTGAGAGGGAATTTTGAGTTTTTTATAATTTTGATCATGGGTTAACTTCTCCTGCACTGTGGCCCTAATTGAATTTGTGCCCCTGATGCTGTTTTGAAGTCTATAAAAAGGTTGAGATTTACACCACCCCTAAGCAGAGTTTCACTACCCTCCTAAGTCCATTGAAGTTAATATTCTTAGAAGGGTGTTATTTTGCTTAGTATGGTGCTGTGAATATACAGTATTACTGGCAAGGCAAAGCTATCTTGTGCTTGTTTCTTCTCAAAGGATAAAAACAGCAAAGCAGGCAAATAAATATAAGACACACATACTAAGAAGCTTATATTTCATATAATGTAAAGTATGAGCAAATTGGCTTAAATATTTTTAATCATGCTTCCTTTGAGTTGTACCATCTGTATAGAAATATTGCTTTCTATAGGCTTCATGTCTTCCCTGAAATGTCTTTCTGATACCTTGTTTCCTGTTACAAGCCAGATGGCTGACCATTTGGTCAGAGAGGCTCAATAGCCTGCCATATAACCACATAGTCTTCACACTTCTAGTAGGCAGAAGTTGTAGCCATGACAACCCAAAAGTTGGACACCCCCTGTCTACTTCAATTGGCTCCTGGCCAGAGCTAATTTGAAAACTGGAATTGCCCTATATCTGTTTAAACCCAATGAGAGAAGCTCTCTCGCTCTGTTCTGTTCCTGGTTGTAAGATTTGGGATGGACACTGAAATGCTCTTGTCCTGCCATGTGGTCTGAGGCAGAACAAAGAACTCTTTTGTGCAGCTGAGCACATGGCTGCATGCTTCCAAAGATGGACTTCTTGTTCCAAATCCCTTGGGACTATTCTGGACTGATACTTGTTCCTGACTTGGTAAATATGCTTATTATTGTGTAGTAAGGCAAAACATTACTTAGGTTGTTCTTTTGAATTCTTCTAGTCTGATTGCAAGCCTGTACTGAATAAACTGTATTCTTGTTTATAAATAGTGTCTGCTTGATGTGTAACTGACTCCAAGCTACGTCCTGTTGTTTAAACCACTCACCAATTATGCTACCTTGCTAAGATTAACTGTACAGCTCTAGACAGAGTTGTGGAAGTGTAAAATCCACATGCCAACTGAGATTCTGGATCTCTAATCTCAGGCTGGTGAGGGATTAATCTAGAGATCCTGGTGGCTGTGTCTGTAAATCCAGAGAGGCTATCTCTCCTGGGTTCTTGTGTAATGTATGTTCTTGTGTAAAATATGGGACTGTCCAAAAACATATAGTTCATGATGTGCAAGCTGTCTGGTTCTCTTACAGAGCTGATGCAATAGGAGAAGTACAATGCAGTAAAATTGGGAAATATTTCCTTGTAGAGACTGCTTCACAGAGATGAAGGTTTCAGAAACAGGACTCCTCCTACACAAAGATTTTGCTAATGAACAGAAACCAGGGAGAATGACTGAATAGGCATTGATATGTGAGTACTAAAGCCTCGAGTGCTGACCTTGATTTCTATGGAAAAACACAGGGGTATGCAGTATATGGTGCACTGCCCTCCTTCAAAGGTGTGTGCATATAAAGTGCCATCAAGTCACAGCTGACTGATGGCGATCCCAGCAAGGGGCTTTCAAGGCAAGTGAGAAGCACAGGTGGTTTGTCATTGCCTTCCTCTGCAGAGTCTTCCTTGGTGGTCTCCCTTCCAAGTACCAACCCTGCTTAGCTTCTGAGATCTGACAAGAACAGGATATACCATGTCACTTCCCCTTCTCAGAGGGTAGCTTATATTATTTTCTGGGGACAGATAAGCTTTCTTCAAATAAAACAGAATTAAGAAACATATAAATCAATATACATTTTCAGCATGGCTCCATCTATGGATACTTAAATCTAGAGATGAGAACCATGAACAGACAATACAGATCTTTCTACAGCCCACAGAAAAGCCCCAGGATTGCAGAAAAGGCTGGAAAAAATCCACTGGGGGGGGGGGGATATTCCAATTACAGAAGCAGCATCTGTAGCTTTAAGAAAGCTATTGTGAGTGTTCTTAGGCAACCACAACAATATTGCTAGCCTTCAAGCTTTGGTTTCTGTCAGTAAAAAGCAGGGGTAGGGGGTAGAGACTTTTTCAGGACTGTTTTGGCCTCACAGACCTCCCCTTCCCCCTGCCCTGAAAGGACGACTCATTGGACCCAGGCCTGGCAGCACCTACTAGATGATTCACAATGGGAAAACCTGCATAACTCACCAAGGCCTAGTGATGACCACCTGATGATTCACCACTATTTGACAACAGCTACCACACGAAAGCCAGTGTGGTGCAGTGGCAAGAATATCAGACTAGGATCTGGGAGACCCAGGTTTGAATCCCCAATCTGCCATGAATAGCTGTCCCTGGGCCAGTCACTCACTCTCAGTGTAACTTACTTAACGAAGTTGTTGTGAGGATAAAAGGGAGGAGAATGATAAAAGGTGTTTGGTTGCCCACTGTGAAGACAGGCAGATTATGAATGAATTAAATAAATAATAAGTAAAGCTAAAGACAAGGGAATCAGGGCAGGCTGATGAGTGGGAAAGAGAGAAGGAAGCAGGAAAAGGGAAGGGGATATGGAGGCTGCCAGGGCAAGAGAAATAGAATATAGTGTGTAGGAAGGGGATATGGGGGAAAATGAAGTGACACCTGCAAATCCTTGCAGGTTCCCTTCATATAAGCTGTCATGATCTGTGCAGGACTGGGAACAAGGCCTAGTGTGTCCTGGTCCCAGGAGAGACCAGTGTGGGAGTGGAAAGTAGACAGCCTAATATCTGCTTAGCAACAGTTGTAGCCAATCAGTGTACAGAGACTGTGTGAGGGAATGGATCTTAAGCTTTCTGAACTGTGAAACTGGGTTCTTTGCTCTTCTGTGGTCTGACCTCACACAGAGCTAAACTGAGGGGACTCGTCTGAGAGAAAGATCCCTCACTTGGGACAGTGAGTACAGGCAGAAGGCCTGGCAGGCTGTGGGCCTTGAAGTAGTAACCAGTTAAGTGAACTAGGTAGTCACATTATATTCATTTATTTTTCCTTTAAACACTGTTATATATTTTAAAGCACCTTGTCTTGTTTTCCTTGCCCCAGTACTGTGTTAATAAACCATTTGTTTAATTGTTCTCTGCCTGGTCATCATGCCTATGTTCTTGGCTTAAAAGGGGGCATTTTGGATGGGTTTGGGAGGGTACTTTGGGCCTTCTCAAGGGACCCGAAGTCCAGAGTGGTGGCAGTGGAAGGTGGCAACTCCCCTGGGGTCATGACATAAGCACTGAATATTAAATATCAGAATACCTTTGATTTTCTTGCTCCTTTCTTGCTACCTGTTTTCTTTGCTGTGATTTTCTTCTGTGAAGGAGATTTTGCTTTTTTAGCTGGGGGTGGAGTGATGATAGCTTCCAGTTTTCCTTTTGATCCTCGCTTCTTTGCCAGCAACTCTGGATGAATGTTCGGTAATACACCACCACTAGCTATGGTGACACCTTTCAACAGCTTAAATACAAATAAGACAAAAAAGCACTTTTAAAACTGGAAGGTCCTTGTGACTGAAGCCACGGAAATGCTTTGCTTTAATTTCTTAGTTCCTTACAAAGCAACATTGGTTACATGGTAGTTTTAAGCTGTAACAGTTCTAGATACATTTCCATTCCTGTAATTAAGCTGGGCCAACTACAAACCTTTTCAAAGGTCCTGAATTACAAATTTAAATTTATGAAAGAATTTTTTAAAAACCCTAAAGGAAATTCTAGCACCTTACCTGATTTAACTCTTCATCATTTGCTACAGCCAACAGGATATGTCTAGGAGTGACACGACCCTTTTTGTTGTCCCGTGCTGCATTTCCAGCCAATTCAAGAATTTCCGCTGCCAGGGAATATTTTTAAAAATCTTCTTAATTAAAAAGTACTTTGTTTAAGTGAATAACCCCCCCCACACACACACACACTAAACAATACCCCTTACATCTCATCGGCAAAAACTAAGGTATCATTTGTTTGTAAATTCATTGCAATCCTCAACACAGGAAACACTGCTAAACCATCAGATCTATAAAAGGTATGCAGGACTTCATATCCAGATAAAACATGCCTCACACAACTGGACATTAACCCAATTTATTTTGCCCCTTCTCTACTCATACAGAGTGCCTACCACACTCAACAGCCTCTCTTTCTCAAGTTCTAGCTTACATGTAGGTCACGATGTCATATTCTGCACCCTTCTTGTCTCTTTTAAGATATATAGACAGCCGTGCCCATTTCACACATCAGGTCCTCTCTCACACAAACTAGGGCTACCAACCTACAGGTGGCAACTGGAGATCTGCTATTACAAGTGATCTCCAGCCAACCAAGATCAGTTCCCCTGGAAAGTCCCCTGCTCTGGAGAGTAGACTCTATTGTATTATACCCTGCTGAGGTTCCTCCCCTTCCCAAACACCACCCTCCAAAGGCTCCACCCACCAAATCTCCAAGTATTTCCCAACACAGAGCTGGTAACTCTATCACTCAGCAGCAGACAGGATAATCCCAACCCCCTGTAATAACAGACCCTCACTCAAAAACAAAACCCTCACTGAATTATAGGGGTTGGGGGCTCTTACACTGTTCCATTCATACACTGTCACAATTTATTCATATCCTCAAACATATATAGACCAAGATCTTCACCGGAGTGTGTGTGTTTCTTTTCCTGAGACACTACGGTTGCCACGTCCATTCATGTCCCCAGTAGGTTAACAGAAGGGGGTTAGACTGATAGAGATGGGGGTAGGCTGACAGATAAGGGAAGGGAGAGAAAGAGGGGGAAGATTGTTAGAGAAGGAAGAAGAGGAAAGGAAGCAAGAGCAGGAAGGGATGCCCCCTCCCCACAAGTTTCTTGCAGGTCCCCACTTATATATTCTAAAGGTGAGCTGAACTGTTTGAATATAGATTATGTCAGATTATTTCCTTGGAAAGGCTGGATAAAACATGTCAAACTATCTTCACATATTGTATATGTGAAGGTTTGATCTGAGTTCAAACACATCTCGATTCCATATAACCGTCTGAAAAGAGAGAAGACTTCCCTTGATCTTCTATCAGAATCAAAACCTTCCAACAAAGCAACTGAAAATAATAAATATGATGAACTAAAGAGAAGGAAATCACTATTCTTGTTTTATTAAAGTAATCCTGGATTTAAAAACTGCTGTCCTTAATTATGTTAAGATTGTACAGAAAAAATGAGTCGGGCAAAACAGATTTGTAAAAAAAATAGTCAGATATGAAGTAATGAGGCAAAGATAGAACAAAGTTAAACAGAAGCGAAAAATCTAGGGTACATACAAGAAAGTTTTATGCAAGTAAGTTTTGACTGACAACTATGAAATAGATGATTGTAGTATATTCTTTGTGTATGTACAATTTAGATATTGCAGATAATGTAATTTTAAAAAAATGAAAACAGGGAATTTAAGAGACTCTGCTACACCTGTTGTTACCATGGTATCTTGCTATAATGATATTTTAGTGCTTTTTTAAAAAAAATGCAAAAGCCCTGGTGGCCCAGGGGAAGAGTATAGCTGCTGCTGGCGAACTGGGGGAGTGAAACTGCAGGAAAACCTGCTACATGGAAGCCCTGTTGCAGTTGTCCTTTATCTGCAGCCACACCAGCAACTGTGAAACCACAAAATCCTGTCCTCTTGTGGAGACAGCCTAGTATACTAAGAATGTAGGAACAGATTGTGGATGTTTCTGACATTTAATAAATCTTCTGTGTACCTCAAATTGTCTGTTTTGTATCATTCTCCCACATATTAATACATAAAAACATCACGTGTCATGAGTATTATTTAAGAATTTCACCTTTACCATAAAAAATTGCAGAAGGTTTATGGCGACACGCTGGCGGCGCATCTCCCAGACCTCCCGGGGATGTGATCTGCGCACCAGCGGATGGGGGGGCACGGGTCGCCACCTCCCCAGAGCCTTGGCAAAAGGCTCCTAGCCATGGGGCTTTTGAGGGGTGACCTCTTCGCCAGCGCAATGCTGGGGAATTGAGGCGCTCCTCCGCCCTAACGGTCCTGCTGCTGAGTGTCCGTATGGATCTAGAGCCGCTGACCGGGACAAACGTCGGAGATCGAGCTTTTTAAACGTGTTCCAAGTGAGGTCATATGACCAACAATGAACAGTGAGTCGGGTTAAAGCAAAGACGAGAATTTAAAAAGAAAGCTACCCCCCCGGAACAGCGAGAAAAGTGAGTGGGGGAGGGAGGGGCCCCTCCCATGCACATGAACTGAAATACGATATACCAAGGGGGGAGCAGAAGAAAAAGCATTGAAATCTGTTTTGAGAGACTTACCAGAGTGCGGATAAGCGTATGGGCGAATTTCAGAGACTTTAGCAAGTTTTCACAAAAGTAAACAATCCATAAAGATGGCGGGGAAGAGGGCAGAGAAAGACAAACTAGCAAAAGCGAAACCAGCGGGGAACATGAGCCCTCGACCGGAAGAGGTCAATGAGTTCTCCAAAATGTTGGCAGATTCCTTGTGCCCTCTGCTGGACCAGATGACCAACATCAAACAGCTGACAACTTTAAATCAGAACCTTGCAACTCAGCAGCTCCAACTGACTGAGACTTTAAAAATAATGGAGCAAACGGCTGAGAAGGTGAAGGAAATGGACACCAACACTAAAAAAGTTAAGAAAAAGGTGCAAAAGCTGGAAAAGAAACAAGCTTCGGAAGAATCACAACTTTTACAGCTGCAAATGGAGAAAGCAAATTTGGTCCTCCGGTTTCAAGGGGTCCCAGAATTAAAAGGCGAGAATCTGAAGCAACTCTTGAGTGAAGCTTTAGCCCCAGTTACAGATTTGAAAGCGGAATATCTTGCAAACGAAATGGATGTGGTCTATAG
Organism: Gekko japonicus; assembly: GCF_001447785.1. Lineage (NCBI taxonomy): Eukaryota > Metazoa > Chordata > Lepidosauria > Squamata > Gekkonidae > Gekko > Gekko japonicus. The sequence goes on from NW_015174292.1 coordinate 480,167, forward strand.
GTCCTATTCCGTGTACATTAAGAAGAATAATCTGCCTGGGGAAATAGTGGTCAGATTCTCAAAGAGGCATGTGAGGGATTCTATCCTGAAAGCAACTACAGGAACACCTTTGAAAATCGGGAACAACATCATCAGGATTCTAAAAGACATCCCATTTGAAATAAGGCAAAAGAGAAAGAAATATAAAGACCTAATCCTTTTTCTACAAACAAACAGCATTGCCTACAGATGGTTAATTCCAGAAGACGTAATTTTCAAACTACACGACAAAAAAGAAAAGATTGACTCTGTCCCTAAAGCACATGAGTTCCTGAGATTGCAGTTGGGAGAGACAGCCGAGGTTGAGAAGGAAGAATATGACAGCAAATCCAGTGGCGAATTGGACTCGGTGTCTTCCGACGAGGACTCTGTTTCCGATAAGGGGGCGGCTGCCCCTAAATGTGCATATAAATTGAGGATTAGAAAAGATAAAACAAAATGAAGGCTGAAGGACTCTGAATTGTGCCTTAAAACTTTAGTTTTATTATGGGATGCTCTGTGGGTTCTCTTAAACAGTTAAATCAATGGATAAAAAGATAAATAATTTAGCATAACCAACTATGTTCAAAGTAATAGCAAAGTAATACTAGTAATGGTTTTCTTTCCTTTCTCCCTAGATGTAGTTACCCCTTCCCAATTTTTCGTTGTAGTTTGTAGTCTATTAAAAATGCAATAAAAAATCCCCTCCGGGGGGGCCAAAAAAACAAACAAAAAAATTGCAGAAGGAACATTGTAACATACATACATCAACTTTGGGGAGTCTGTAGGAAGGGCAACAATATTCAATAGGGGGGAAAGAAAATAAGCAACCCCAGCTCCTATCACATAAAGGATCAGCTTCAGTAATACACTGACTAAGCTGACCTTTATATTTCTCCAGCAACTACAATCACAATTGCTAGGAAAAGCCTTATTGGGAAACCTTTGGCCACTTTCTAGATAAGCTAAAGATTGTATTTTCAGTATCCTTATGTTCCTTTAAAAATTGCACTGAGAGAGTATTTTATGTCTTCAGATATGATTTAACATGATTTCATGTATCTGGGACTAAAACTTTCTGACAAACTTTTAATTTAAAAACTTAGCAAGTTAATGAAAAGCCAAATGAATTTCCATGCACCCCATCACATCCTCACAGCATTACCATAAGCTGAGTATTCAGGGCCATTTCATTGGTTATAATTCCAGCAAGCCACAAAAATCATTTTGCTATTATCACCTCATGCCTGGAATTGTAACATATGAATCAGCCTAAGGCCACAGCATTATAGGAGCTAAACACCTGCTGTGCTCCAGATGCTGTGAATACTCCATGGAGTGATGCCTGCTCTTGGTTTACCTGAGTCTAGTGAGCCTTTGCTACTGTAAACCAAATGGTCTTTCAAATTCTTAGAAAGGGAATACAATTTAGACCTCGATGCGTATTAATGGCCAGGGCTGACTTTACAGCAAGGTGATTTGTATACTTGAGTAGGTCAGAGGTCATACAGACTGGTTTACAGGGAATGGCTGGTGTATATGCATACTTATCACTCAATGACTGTAGCCTCAAATTATGGCTTGCTTGCTTGAATTAGCCAACAGAAATTAATAGCTACAAACTGAACTTTCATAGCATTAATGTCAACTCAAACACTTTCTTTTTCAGTGGAGCCAATGATCTTTATTTGTAACAAATTGATGAGAAAATATGCAATGTATATACATATATAGAATTAGCCTGAAGAGAGATGAAGGAAGTAGAATTGGACAAAAAGAGAAAATATTTGCAAAAGGATTCTGACCATCTCCCCACAAGCAATAATTACATTCGGACATACACAATGCATGTTCTCTCCCCTTTCTCTACATTGAACCTGGCTGGAAATTCAGTTAAGAATCTGCATAAAAATTAGGATTGGCAGATCCCCTGCTGGAGGTCCCCCACCGCCAGGTCCTTCCCCCCAGCCACTGATCAGCTGGCCAGTGGGGGGGGGGGACTTACCAGGAGAAAGAGGAAGGTCCCTGCCATGTTGCCAGTGTTGCACTGGAAATGACATCATCATGCCTGTGATACCCCAGGCAATGGTCTGGTATTTGGGCAAAACCTCTATCGTAGAAGCTAGTTTTACCACAGAGTTTTTGCCCAAACGCCAGTGTCACCTGGAAATCACTGGTGTGATGATGTCACTTCCTGTGCATCAGGGCCTGGGCCTTTCTCTTTCTTCTGTTAAGTCCCCGCCCCCCAATCCCCTGCCAGTTGCCAGGAGGGACCAGGCAACCCTAGTAAAAATACTGTGGAAGATATTGCAAAAGGGTTCTTGCAACCAAATTGTTGAAGTATTAGCCATTGTTTGACATTTTCTGATGCAGACCAGGCAGGCACAATAGAGAGATAATTGAGCAATATAATAATAAAGTGAAACATTAGGAATAGCTAGAATGTCTTCAGCCATTTGGTTTGTGGAAACGCTTATGGATTTATCATGCCAAATGAAAATGTCTGCCAAGCTGATGACACATTTGCTCAAATGGGCATAGTAACATTACAGGAAGGAAACAACCATTTAGAAAGTATATTAACCTTAACTGAAATATGTTAACCAGAAAACCTGTAATGGTGACAGTATTTCCAAGGAAGCTTTATAACAACTAGAAGTATCTCACATGCTTTCCAGTGGCTTCCTAGCAAAAATGCTGTGAAGGTATCTGAAAGAAGCTCCTCCCTGAAAGTAAAATGATTTGCCCTATCACAGTCCTCCCCACTAGTTCCAAAGTACAATGCCTCAGAACAGAAAATTCCTCAGCAGAAAGTCCTATCCGCTCTCCCAAGGGAAGAGGAAACAATAATGAATCCTGAAGCCCAACAACAAAACAAATGTAAGAGAGAGACTGGTAATGGACTGAACACTCGGGAGAGGGAGGTGGGATTTATTGAATCCAGTGATATCACATTTCTTCGGTGGAAGCAGAATCCTTCTGACTATCATGAATGAAGCAAGGTCACTGAAGGCGGCAAGAACTTGATCCCAAGGATCCATTCCTATTTCACTCCTGTGCAGCAAGGTCAAAGCCCAAGCTGGGATTCAGCTTAATTTTCTGACATAGGATGGGAATGTAGAATTTATTGAGTATGCAGGTCATGGTTGTAATATTAGTTGTTGCAATAGTAGTAGGATTTATTGTGTTAGCCATAGGCCATAACAAAATTACAAAACATTCAAATAGAACAGTAAAATAGTATGATAAAATACATAAAGAAGTAAAACCTAAAAACACATAGATCAAATGAGAATGGGTTAAAATAGCCCACGTGTTATAAGAGTGGCCCCTATGGTGCCGCTCTGGCTCTAATCTTTTTGGCCGCAAGGGCAACATTATTTAATACTGTATCCTTCCCCAAATCTGTACTCAATGTCACAGCCTTCCCAAAGTGTGTATGTGGAGCTAGCATAGCATGTAGAATTGGGTGTCAGGTAGTATCTGAGTTGTGTAAGCCAGGAAGTTTGCAGGTTCCAGTTTCAGCCACAAGCTTGCTAGTCAGCCTTAAGCAAGCCACTGTCTGTCTCAGCACCAGCTCCCCAACTCCAATAACAGAATAAAATATTGTCCCACCTTTCAGGGCTGATATAAGAATCACTATCAAAATGTATGTCCAGAATTTGAAACACAGTTTGCTAATAAAGAGGCTCAATATTATTAATAGCTCTCTATTCTGCTCCTGCTCTCAAACAGCACTGAGGACTCAGAAACATCAAGGGAACTGAAAGACAACAAAGAGGGAAAACTGCACAAAGCGTCACTGGGTTTAGCAGGCATGGCTTTATTGATTTAATTAACTGCTCCTATCTTGCCCTGTCCCTTATATAACCTGGACCTAAGACAGCTCCTATCCTGCAGAAATCAATTTGCTTTCTGGGCAGGTGACAGTGCTAGGGCAAGGGAGTGGGAGCAATTTCTGCCCAGGACTGACAGGACAGAAACAAAAGGATGAGCGCCTCACCCAAGTTCTGCCCTGCGCTTGAAGCAGGCTGTAACACAGCCCACAGCCTCCATTTTTGTTTCCCTCTTTAGCAACACATTCCCTATTGCTATTCTTATTTCCCAGGCACTGCGAGCAGATTTTCTCTGTTACTCTTGGCATGTGAATTAACTATATAGGGTATCTATATTGTAACCAAAGAGTTCACAAGTGTTGTTCTTTGAAAGCTCAGAGGAACATTTTATTGTCCCTCACCTGTTTCTTAAAGCGGAGAAAGTGCTAAGCTTTCTTCCATGGACAGGAAGTGATTTTGAAAGCATAGTGTTCTAAGGGTCCTTTAGGGAAGTTAATGCATACCACTTCTTTTACAGACACAGAAGAAAGTGTGGTTTAAGAAGAAAGGTAAAAGCTTGTGATGACATCAGAAAGTACTCAAAATGAAGACAAGGAGAAGTTTCTCTCTCTCTCTCACACACACACACACACACACACAACTTTAAGAGACTTGCAGTACAATCTTCAACAGTTACTACCTTCTAAGTTCATAGATGTCAATGGGCTTGGAAGAATGTAACTGCTTAGGATTGTACTGCTTAACTAGTACACCACAACAACTTAGCACTAGTCTGAGAAATTAAAGCTCTGATTTCTATTATTTTTTTAAAAACACACACTATAGCTGTGCTCAAAAAACAAATCCTCAACCAAGGGATTAAGAACTCCAGCAGCAGCTAGTCACGAATCTAAGTGAAAGTCCCTTTCTCTACTTCAAAACTTCAAAATCTCCCACCAAATAGATTCTGCTGCACAAAGCTTTTGTAAAGATGGAAAACTATGAAATATTAATTAGAACCAATAGTGCCCCCAATTTACTTTTTTAAAAGACCTGGTTTGTGGTGTCACAAATGAAACCCATTTTAAGCACTTTTTTCATAGCAAGTCTTACGATGAGGCTGCTGCTGTGTTATAAACACACCAGCACATTAGTTTGAATGGTAATGATTTTTAAATACATGGGAAATATGATTGTAAAGTTTTTTTTTGGGGGGGGAGTGTTTCTCAAGTAAAACTGTATTCATTGATTATGCTAAGGGTTAGTAGCACTGAAATATTAGAACACAAATTAATGCATGCTTATTTATCTGTCTTGCTTTTCTGCTGATACTACAGCCCACTAACATAAGTATCTAAGTAACGTAAGGCACAGCTGGTGATATGGGCATCTCTCACTACCCTGGATGAAACACAGATCCACAATCCAAAACTGTGGACACTTAGTGAACATACGAAGCTGGTCAGACTAGTATGTTTCCTCTAAGTCTGGCAGTGGTTCTCCAGGAGAGAAAGATCTTTCCTAGCACTTGCTATCAGAAGTCCTTTAGCTGGAGATCAAACATGGGGCCTTCTGCATTCAAAACAGAAGCCCTGCCACAGAGCCATAGCTCCTTCCTGCTTGAGACATGCATAAAGAGCTTCTTGTGAGCTTCCACATTTACTGTACTGTCAGAGGCAGCTCTGTACAAACAGTGGAGTTGTTTATATACTGTTTCCTCCAGCACTGTAGCAAGTGGAAAGCCCTTGTGAGCATGGACTGATGAATTTATATTCACACCCTCCTATGGCAGATGTGTTGGGGACAGTGGTTCACAGAAGCTCCTGAAAACAAAACAACAGTTCCTATTAGTCTAGCATTGGCATGTCATGAACACTGAATTTACACCAAAGTTCAAAAAACATGAAACTTGGAAATGCGAAATTTTACAAGAAACTAATTTTTATGTTCAATGCTGTGAAATCTGAATGTGGGGTAAACTTCAGATACATTTCTTGCCCCAACATAATGGCTGCTTCTGATATGTCCCTTGAATGAGAGAATATTAGTCAATTCCAAATGTGCATGATAGCTTCCTTTTCACCATTACTTATATCCAAAAGTCCTTGTAGTTGACAGGTGTTCAAGACCTGGACCCTTGATATGCAAATGTGAATATAACTGACATCTCTGACTTCATCAAAAGTCTGCTTAGAGTTATTTTATTTATGCCTTTTAGGGTGGAGATTTCACATCTTGAGCAAAACCATGTCTCTTATTTCAAAACCCTTTGTCTTTCTTCACTTCACAAAGATGAAGTCATAACTCTGAGAATTCAGTTACTAACCACTAACAGATGACATGTTGAACAACAGCCAGTTTTTCCAAGACAAAAACTTTCAACAAGAGAAAAGTAAGGAGTTTCTGGAAAAGTGTGAAAGTCAACTCTTCATTCAAAAGAAATCCAAGAACCATCTCTAGAAATTAAAGAAGGAAGGATGCTGATATAATCCTAACAAGAAATAATTATGATACCATATGGCTAATTTTAGGTTAAAATTATCTTTTAGGTTTTTTTAAAAAACCCACTCTTGTTTATGTTCTACTAAATTCTAAAAATGTCTCATTATGCTGGAAAGTTTAAACCCAATCACCTATTATTACTAAGTTTCATGCATTCCTTTCCTTGGACACTCCTTACAATCCCTCACTGGAATGTCTACTAACATTAAAGACAGAGAATCGCTTGATATCTCTTTTTCCTATATACACCTCCCTTCCCCCCCTAAAGTTAGCTTTGATTTACATTTCTTGAAATTTGATTCACTTCTGTCTGAAGATATTTATTATGTTGGTAAATCCTCTTTTTCCTCTGGTTAACTGCCCCAAAATTGTGAGCCATGCCAGATTTCTGAAACTTTTGCATTTGTGCAATTGTGGCCAGAACCCATTTCCAGTTAGAACTTTTTGAACCTACTCAACCTTCAGATTTGTATTTCTATCTTTTTGCACTCATTCACACAAACTGTAGGACTCTCCAGTTGTATGCCTCTCAGATGCCTTGGCATTCCAAGTTACATGCTGAATTTTATGAAATTATTAACCTACAGAACACAGTCTAAAGAATGATCATAAATTAGAGTCAAATGTAGAGTCTGTTTTCAGAGCCTGATAACAGGAAGTCAAAGTAATCTTGAAATTTTCATACTTAGTTTTGTCTGGTGTGTGTATAAAATGGTGTTTCCTTTGCCTACCAGTTTACACTTTGCTGTTACTCTTAACAGTTTACACATGCCTTTTTCTTTTAAATATACTTAAACATGATTAGTCTAAGTGCTGCCAGATGTTGCTTGAGTGAATGCAGCATATATGTTTTGGCTTGGTTGGTTTACAACACTGGACAGACCTGCTATCTTATAATGTTCTCTTGGCTTGCTCTCTGACATTTAAAGGCATTTGTTATAAAACTACATTTACACAAATTAAAATGGGGGGACAGAATGAGGTGGTATGCTAGTCGTGCACCTTGTTTGTAACTGGAGATAGAGAATACCAACAACAATATTAAGGATGAAATGACCAGTTATTAAACATCTGGTTTAGGGTGCAATATTGATGATGGCCTTCCACATTCTGTACTGGAGTAGAGTAACAAGCAAGCAGTACAGAGACAGGCTACATTAGAGCCTGACATATAAAAGTAGTATTGGGAATGGCAAGGGAAATACCCCATTAGAACTTGAGAAGTTGCATTTAATGAGAGTCCTGTATGCACATGAAGCTCCTTTGTACATCAAGGCTGCAAGCGAGAACTTCGTGTGCATAGTGAATCCTCACTGTTGACTGGCAGATGAAATGGCCCAAATTCATGCATCTATTTCCTTTGCTATTCCCAAGTCTGACAGAGTCTTGCTGTAGTGTGTCTAAAGCCTCAAGGCCTCATTGGCTCTGCCTTGGATGACTTTTACTAATTTTTTAAAAAAGTGATTATATCTTTATTCCTTCACTGAGGTTTGATATCACGGAGGATGCTACTGTAGCTCCTTTAGCACTTTTTTGAATTACCATAATATTTTAAGAAGTGAATAAATATTAAGGTGGATTGAACTATGCTCTAAGTAGCCTTTCTTCAACTTAAGTGGCTCTTCCTCCAACAGAAGAGCCACTTAAGTTTGAAGAAGACTTCAACCTTGAGCAAAAATGTATGGTGGGGTATAAATATTTTAATGAATAAATGAATAAACTTCATCAGTGGGGTGGAAGGATCAGGGCAGGATCCACTAACTAATACCATATTTTTATAATATTGCATTAGATATAGATAGGTATACAAAATAATTACAACAATTTGTGAGGTTACATTATCCCCTCCAATTAATAAACTAAGTTTGGTTTTATCAGCATGGCCCTCTCCTGTGCAAAAAACTGTACAATAAAAGGAAAATGTATACAATATACCTATAATATAATACCCACAATATTAAGCTGTGCTATTTCTGTTTTGCAAAAAGGGAGAGACAAAAAGAGAATGTCAAAATTATCTTTTTAAATATTTATGAATGTTGTATTCTACCAAATGGGGTATAAAGAAGGGGAAAATAGCAAGCTATAAGTGTGAACACATAGAACAAGTTAGGAAAATAAAATAGTTAACTAATAAGAAGGATCAGTTGACGTCTCACCCAATAATCATACTAATGTACTGCTAAAAAACCCAAAAGTAAAATATTACATTTAGAAATAGTCTAGCTGGATATCTAAAAAGGGGAAAATAAATCAAACCGAATTCAGTGGTATAAAATATGTTCTTAACTCTGTTTTTGCAAGTCATCCATTAAAATAGATACATTATACTCTGTGGAGACTCCAATACGTACTGTGGACAGTTCCTGATATCATTTAAAAAGTGTTAACGACTGACCTAGAGGGAAGGGAATAATTTTCCAAACTTAAAAACATTTACCAGTTTACATTTCAACAGTGTTGTAATGATTTCCACGAAAAATTTTCATAATATAATTTCTAAACGTTGCAGAGGTCTCTACTGGCAGGAAACAAAAATTTCAAGACTGGATTTCATAGTATGTTAACTTCTTACATAGGAGTAATGAAGTTGCACTACTCTGCCCAGTGTAAAATATGTGACTTGCTCATGGAGGACGGTGAGAGATGTTTCTCCTCTCCATTCAGTTAAAAAAGAAAAGCAGAAAACAACTACACTGGTTGCTGAGGTTTGGAGGAAAATAAATATCCACTCGATTTTGCATATTATTGTGAAACTATGTCCAGAAAAATCAGTGAAACTGTTCAAGCAGTTGAGGTTAAAAACAAGAATGCTGGAAGAGAAAACAAAATGACCTATGCTTATGGGAGACAGGAAGTCATAATTAAAACAAGCTAAAAACTCTATTTTACAAGGCTGGAACAGAAGACTGTGAAGCATTTCTAGGGTTGCCAACCTCCAAGAACGGCCTGGAGATCTGTCGGACTGACAAACTGGTTCCCAGACAACAGAAATCAGTTCCCTTGGAGAAAATGACTCCATGGCATTATACCTATTTAGGGTCCCTTCCCTTCTCAAATCTTTTCTGAACATGACATATGACAAAGTCCCTTTCATTTCAAATAGGGTTTATTATATGGTGAGGAAGGGAGGGGGGTTGATGGACCACAAACCCAAAGATCCCTTGGACATGTAGAGCTAAAAATCCCAACCCTATCTGCTAATATTGCCTATTAATTTCCACTTTACTCAAAAGAAATATCTCAATGACTAAAAAAAGATGTCTAAATTTTGATCCATATATTTTGTCACAATAAAAATGTCAAAAAAGGAGAAAAAGTGAATGGAAATAATTTAAAAAGTGAATAGATTTAATTACAAGAACTGGACATACAGTTCCCCTAGATGAATTTTTTGGTGTAGTGGTTAAGCGTGTGGACTCTGATCTGGGAGAACTGGGTTTGATTCCCCACTCCTCCACTTGCACCTGCTGGATGACCCTGGGCAAACCATAGTTCTGACAAGAGCTGTCCTTAAAAGGGCAGTTCTTGAAAGAGCTCTCTCAGTTCCACCTACCTCACAAGGTGTCTGTTGTGAGGAGGGGAAGGGAAAAGAGTTTGTAAGCTGCTCTGAGACTCCTTTGGGTAGTGAAGGGCGGGGTATAAATCCAATCTCTTCTTCTTCTCCTAAAAAAAGTGATCAATTTATTGAGATAGAGGTGCCTATTTTTGTTTTGCATTGTTACTCATCCTAAACCCCTCTACACATTCACACATATCTTTCATAAAATAGACACCAAATATATCAAATGTTCCAGAGGTCACTGTAATGAATTTTTCATTGTTTCACATTCCCCCTTACAATGCAATCTACAAATAACTTTCAAAATCTTGGAACAACATTCTACTTAGGATCTAATTATGTTTTATTGTAAAATGCAGTGGCTGCAGCCACTAATTCTTTTTTTTTAAGTGTGCACTAAACTACGTATTTTAAGAAACATGGTTATCATGACTATATAAATTATTACATTTCTTCTGAGTAGAAGAAAGGTAACAGAATGGAACAGCAGTTCTATACAACAAATTCTAGCACCTAAGAACTTGGGTTGAATAGTTAACCATACCAACTGGAGAGGGTTATTTTTCAGACTCTCAATGAATTGGGACAGGCCTCCACACTGAAAACAAATCATGATTAAATAGCAAGAAAACCTTTTGCTGGAGTATCTGCAACTCCACTGGTGATGTCATAAAGCACAAGAACAAAGCTTAAAAGTCACCAGAACCCAGAGAGGGAGTTGTGCTCTGGAATTCTGAAAAGTGCTTGTTTTAAATTTTACAAAATGCATGGACTGGTAATAAAATAAGGCTGCAGAAAAATGTTAATGGAAAGAGCAGACATTTCAAAGTTCCTCCCTACCTGATTTGTTAAAGTGCGGAACAATGTAAATCAAAGGAACTTTTCTTGCAGAGGGAGGGAATACTGTAGATCACCTGCTGTTTTATAAACTTCACTTTTTCCTCATTTGCTGTAGGAATATTTTTCTATGTGGAGCAGCCTGCTGACAGAAATTCCCACAAGTGACATTGCTCCTACCTTTGAACTATGCTTATAAATTTTCTGTTAAGCATTTTTATCTCATTTATAGGTGGGATGACTATGAGTGTACTGAATATCTGTAAAAGACATGGAAGATACAAATTCAGGTGGGTAGCTGAGGAAGTGTGTATGCACACAAAAGCTCATACATTCTTATTTGAGGAAGAGTGCATGCACACGAAATCTCATACACTGAATAGAACTTTAGAACAAATTTACACTCCAGTGGCACCTTTAAGACCAACAAAGATTTATTCATGAAAGCTCATACCTTGAAAAAACCTTTGTTGGTCTTAAAGGTGCCACTGGACTCTAAATTTCTTCTATGGAAAATACAGGGGAAGGATAGAAAACAACAGCTTGTCTAAATTAAACAAAGCCTGGTATTATCAACAATTGGTTCATTCTGGGCTTTGGACCATCAAAACCATTAAATGTTTCATAACTTTAGCTCGTCCCGATGTGAACATTCTTCAGATCAATATGAACCTGCCTGTCCCCTGAGAGGGAGAATTACAACACCAGTACACACATTAAGCAGAAGCTTGTAAACCATTTTGCTTAGTACACAGGGCTACTCCCTCCCCCACCCAGGGACCGAGGTCAGCCCTGGAAGCAGTGGCAGTACCACTAGGGCTCAGCTTGTTCCTAATGTCTCTGGTCAAGTACAGCCTCTCCCCACCCCTTTTATTTCCTGGCACACAAAATCTGCATAGGCAGACTTTGCAGGGCTTTTGACACTCAGGCCAAAACTATTACAGACTATTTCTGTAAAAGAAACAAGAGTATATCTGACCGCTCTCATTTCCAATACATTGATATGGAGGAATCTCTCAATAGTAGACCATTGACCAGTAACCATAAAGGATTGACAGTGAGCCCCCCAACCCTGTAATGAGGCATCTGTAAATATACAGAGGTCTGGCTGTAAAGGCAACAAGGGTACTCCTGACAGCCGATTGCAGTCTAGAGACCACCAGTGTAAAGACCTGAGTACAGCTCTTGGAATAGATAATTTCTTCCAGGTGTGTGTGGGGGGTCATAATTAATCCTGAAGTGTCTCAGGAACCAAGTTTGTAAAGGTCACAATCTAAGCCTCACATATTGGACTGTAGAAGTAATGGAGGCCATGAGTCCTAACAATCTCTGTATGTCATGTGCCGTCTGATACCTTGAGTGTTGGAATTTAGAGACCCATTTCTGAATTGCCTGAGCTCTAGGCAGAGGTAGGGATGCCCTGTGAGATACAGAATCCAACTTAGCTCCAATGAAGTCCACAGTCTGCATGGGGTTCCTAGAAAGGTTCAAACTGCTATGACAAGAGGGCAAACGATCTTTGGTATCCTTTATGAACAATAAACTAGACTTTAATGTACTGATGAGTATATTCAAATGCAAAAGATTAATGTTGTGACATCTGGAATCTGGTATTTCTGCTTCAGGTGAGGAATATGTAAACAATAAAAGCTACATATTATACAACTGCATAATCTATATAATTTATATAAAGCACTTTTAATAATCAAAGGAGTGCTAAAAACAGCATTAAAATAGGTTGCTATTTTAGTTTCATGGGGCAAATTGCTAATACCAATGCCTTGTTCTTACTGTATACCGGTACTTTCCCCAGTATACAACAAGGATCTCCTAATGCTATTTCACCCTCCATTACTGAACACTAGGTCATTTACGGCTGTGCATCACATTCTTCTGTCTCAACTCTTTACTTCTTAAGAATGTGAATTTAGCAACCTAACTTCTTACTTTTAATGTCAGAATAATTGCTGACAGAGAGTACTTTTTCTCAGAGTAACTTTGGAGACAAGGTCCTCTTTATATTCTCTGGCTGCACCCGATCTGCTGAAAAGCAAATGTGCTTACTTTCATCAGGAGGTTCTTAAGCTCCACTAAACCTATGATTCCATAGTAGTCAACCATCAGCACACATGATAAAATTCAGGTGTATAGAGCCCACAGAACTAAGGGAATGGAACTGCCATGGACTTTAAACCAAAGCACACGATAGAAGCAGAAGTTGTCAAACAGAGAAATTAATCCAAAAAATGGACAACTACAGAAGAGAATCTTCATTCTAAGCTTATGAGCACAACTTTTGTAACCTAATCCTCACAGTGACTATAAGGGAGCATAAAATGGCACAGCATTCTAAATATAGGATCGGTGCAAAGGAATAGTATATTCCTACTTGGAATGAACATATTGTTCTTACTGTAAAGCATTTTTAAACAAACACAGGAATGAGGAAAATGAAACATGTTTATAAATTCTCATGTTAGATTTTCCAAAAGAACTTCATGCTTCAATTTATTTTATTTTATGCACTCATGATACTTCAGGTTACAGAAGTGAGCAAATCATATTTAATTTGTACCATACTTGCAACATATTTCAGGACTGTTTCAGTACATTCAGCTAATATTTAATAAAGTGCATTATGTTCAAAAGCAAAGGAAATACTTATTACATTGGAATTATTATGATTATACACTCTGTGTGTGTGTGTGTTTCCCTCCACAAGAAATTCAAGAGACATACGAGCATGGAATTAGAAATAGGTGCTTACAGGCTAGAATAAAAAGTCAGTCCAGGAGAAATAAGAAAAGACCAGAAATATTCTTTTGGGTAACAGAAATAATTAAGTAATGAGTTTGTCCTTGCAAAAATATTAAGTTGGCAGTTGCTGTTTTCAGCTTTTAGTCCTTATATTGCTTCCCCGTTAAGGAACTGGAATCAAGTTTCACTCAGAACTCTCTGAACAGTGAGAGGATCCTGAAACATGTTTGAGTTGTGAGATTGTTACACATGTAAGAAATTCATTTCAAGAATTAAGACCATCTGTTTTAACCACTCTTGACTCTTTCACATTTCTGCCACTGCCATTTAGGGAGGCAATGCATTATGGACAAATGTTTCATAGGAAGTTTGCAACTAGGTTAATTTGTGCCACAGTCTACTTTGGTACAGAAAAGGTCCATACAGAAAAACCAGGCAATGTGTTTATATTATTTTCTCCTACATTAAGGGATCCATTACTTCCCTCTCTAACTATTTTGAAGTGGTAAATTATTTAATCAGCTAGGGAACTGTGAGCATCGATTTCCAGAGTTAGTATATTATATCTAATGTGCACTGCAGCAATGGCTGTTATAAATGCTGTGTTCATATTAAGAAATATAACACACTATCCAGAATGGAATGCTGCACTTAGACTGTGAAGCTACTTCTATATATATAAAAGAAAATCCCCTCACCATAAAATCAACGCCCAGGCCAAACCGCTGGACAAAAGAGACACCAAAGAGAGCGCTTCTATCATGGCGTAAAAGGTAAAGGTAAAGGTTCCCTTGCTCAAAAGCCAGTCGAATCCGACTCTAGGGTTGCGGTGCTCATCTCTGTTTCAAAGCCGAAGAGCCAGCGCTGTCCAAAGACGTTTCTGTGGTCATGTGGCCGGCATGACTAAACACCAAGGCGCACGGAACGCTGTTACCTTCCCACCGAAGTGGTACCTATTTATCTACTTGCAATTTCTTGCTTTTGAACTGGCGTAGGTGCTCATTAAGAAGGGATTTTTAGAAATTCGACCCCTAAGTGGCTCAAAAGGGGGAAAATGTGCTCCCCCCATTGATTCCTATGTGGCTGCCAGGCAGCTGACTCTCTGCACCCCCCACTCTCTGACTGGTCAGCTGCAGAGCTCAGTGTTCTGAGGTAAAAAAGTCAACAGTTACAGGGGACTGCAGACAGCTAATGACAGTTGAGGAAATCAGGAGTGGCCAAGAACCACCTGTGAGGTGAAGCAAAGCTGCTGGCCCAGCCTCTCTGATGGCCTACAACACACTCCCCCCACCTCCTACACCTAACAGTCTCCATATGAGCAAAACAATCCAGGAACACAAATAGAGAGGCCATCACTTTCGTGGAAGGTAGCAGGAGCTGATTTAACAGATGACTGCTTCTTAAATGGACAGTTCTATGTGGCCTGCTCCAGAGTGAGCTCATCAAGCAGCCTGGTGATCCTAGCACTTGAGGGTAGAACCACCAATGTGGTCTAGAGAGAGGTTCTTCAGTTGAAAAAAAAAGTACATATGTCTCGCTTCATTTCTTACACTACAATTCTCTCTGTTAGAATTCCTACAACAAATGTCACATTTCAAGTTTCACATCATCAGTATTATAACTGGATTTACGAAACTTAAATGCCGTAGCGAAGCACGGGTAGCAGGCTAGTCTTCTATAGGGTGAGGACACCCTGCTAGGCTTTGGATATAAGATGGAATCTACTGCCACAGCTGAAGCAGCATTTGGGCAGGGTTCTACAACATGTAGTTGGGGAACCTTTATCATAAGTCAAATGTTCTGCTCTCCCTCAAGGGCAAGAGAACACTCTGTGTCGAGTTCTAAATGCAT